>NC_086454.1:362984141-363114753 GCF_028390025.1 Pseudophryne corroboree | reverse complement strand
CCCCTGTGTGTAAATGTGCCCTGCAGATCAGTGTGATTGTGGGATTACAGCTGATACAGGGCTATAATGCACACGCCTGTGTCGCTAATACCCCTGTGTGTAATGTGCCCTGCAGATCAGTGTGATTGTGGGATTACAGCTGCTACAGGGCTATAATGTACACGCCTGTGTCGCTAATACCCCTGTGTGTAAATGTGCCCTGCAGATCAGTGTGATTGTGGGATTACAGCTGCTACAGGGCTATAATGTACACGCCTGTATCACTAATACCCCTGTGTGTAAATGTGCCCTGCAGATCAGTGTGATTGTGGGATTACAGCTGCTACAGGGCTATAATGTACACGCCTGTGTCACTAATACCCCTGTGTGTAAATGTGCCCTGCAGATCAGTGTGATTGTGGGATTACAGCTGCTACAGGGCTATAATGTACACGCCTGTGTCGCTAATACCCCTGTGTGTAAATGTGCCCTGCAGATCAGTGTGATTGTGGGATTACAGCTGCTACAGGGCTATAATGTACACGCCTGTGTCGCTAATACCCCTGTGTGTAAATGTGTGCTGCAGATCAGTGTCATTGTGGGATTACAGCTGCTACAGGGCTATAATGTACACACCTGTATCACTAATACCCCTGTGTGTAAATGTGCCCTGCAGATCAGTGTGATTGTGGGATAACAGCTGCTACAGGGCTATAATGTACACGCCTGTGTCGCTAATACCCCTGTGTGTAATGTGCCCTGCAGATCAGTGTGATTGTGGGATTACAGCTGCTACAGGGCTATAATGTACACGCCTGTGTCGCTAATACCCCTGTGTGTAAATGTGCCCTGCAGATCAGTGTGATTGTGGGATTACAGCTGCTACAGGGCTATAATGTACACGCCTGTATCACTAATACCCCTGTGTGTAAATGTGCCCTGCAGATCAGTGTGATTGTGGGATTACAGCTGCTACAGGGCTATAATGTACACGCCTGTGTCACTAATACCCCTGTGTGTAATGTGCGCTGCAGATCAGTGTGATTGTGGGATTACAGCTGCTACAGGGCTATAATGTACACGCCTGTGTCACTAATACCCCTGTGTGTAAATGTGCCCTGCAGATCAGTGTGATTGTGGGATTACAGCTGCTACAGGGCTATAATGTACACGCCTGTGTCACTAATACCCCTGTGTGTAAATGTGCCCTGCAGATCAGTGTGATTGTGGGATTACAGCTGCTACAGGGCTATAATGTACACGCCTGTGTCACTAATACCCCTGTGTGTAAATGTGCCCTGCAGATCAGTGTGATTGTGGGATTACAGCTGCTACAGGGCTATAATGTACACGCCTGTGTCACTAATACCCCTGTGTGTAAATGTGCGCTGCAGATCAGTGTGATTGTGGGATTACAGCTGCTACAGGGCTATAATGTACACGCCTGTATCACTAATACCCCTGTGTGTAAATGTGCCCTGCAGATCAGTGTGATTGTGGGATTACAGCTGCTACAGGGCTATAATGTACACGCCTGTGTCGCTAATACCCCTGTGTGTAATGTGCCCTGCAGATCAGTGTGATTGTGGGATTACAGCTGCTACAGGGCTATAATGTATACGCCTGTTTCGCTAATACCCCTGTGTGTAAATGTGCCCTGCAGATCAGTGTGATTGTGGGATTACAGCTGCTACAGGGCTATAATGTACACTCCTGTGTCGCTAATACCCCTGTGTGTAATGTGCCCTGCAGATCAGTGTGATTGTGGGATTACAGCTGCTACAGGGCTATAATGTACACGCCTGTGTCACTAATACCCCTGTGTGTAAATGTGCCCTGCAGATCAGTGTGATTGTGGGATTACAGCTGCTACAGGGCTATAATGTATACGCCTGTGTCGCTAATACCCCTGTGTGTAAATGTGCCCTGCAGATCAGTGTGATTGTGGGATTACAGCTGCTACAGGGCTATAATGTACACGCCTGTGTCGCTAATACCCCTGTGTGTAATGTGCCCTGCAGATCAGTGTGATTGTGGGATTACAGCTGCTACAGGGCTATAATGTATACGCCTGTGTCGCTAATACCCCTGTGTGTAAATGTGCCCTGCAGATCAGTGTGATTGTGGGATTACAGCTGCTACAGGGCTATAATGTACACGCCTGTGTCGCTAATACCCCTGTGTGTAATGTGCACTGCAGATCAGTGTGATTGTGGGATTACAGCTGCTACAGGGCTATAATGTACACTCCTGTGTCGCTAATACCCCTGTGTGTAATGTGCCCTGCAGATCAGTGTGATTGTGGGATTACAGCTGCTACAGGGCTATAATGTACACGCCTGTGTCACTAATACCCCTGTGTGTAAATGTGCCCTGCAGATCAGTGTGATTGTGGGATTACAGCTGCTACAGGGCTATAATGTACACGCCTGTGTCACTAATACCCCTGTGTGTAAATGTGCCCTGCAGATCAGTGTGATTGTGGGATTACAGCTGCTACAGGGCTATAATGTACACGCCTGTGTCACTAATACCCCTGTGTGTAAATGTGTGCTGCAGATCAGTGTGATTGTGGGATTACAGCTGCTACAGGGCTATAATGTACACGCCTGTGTCACTAATACCCCTGTGTGTAAATGTGCCCTGCAGATCAGTGTGATTGTGGGATTACAGCTGCTACAGGGCTATAATGTACACGCTTGTGTCACTAATACCCCTGTGTGTAAATGTGCCCTGCAGATCAGTGTGATTGTGGGATTACAGCTGCTACAGGGCTATAATGTACACGCCTGTGTCGCTAATACCCCTGTGTGTAATGTGCCCTGCAGATCAGTGTGATTGTGGGATTACAGCTGCTACAGGGCTATAATGTACACGCCTGTGTCACTAATACCCCTGTGTGTGAATGTGCGCTGCAGATCAGTGTGATTGTGGGATTACAGCTGCTACAGGGCTATAATGTACACGCCTGTGTCGCTAATACCCCTGTGTGTAATGTGCCCTGCAGATCAGTGTGATTGTGGGATTACAGCTGCTACAGGGCTATAATGTACACGCTTGTGTCACTAATACCCCTGTGTGTAATGTGCCCTGCAGATCAGTGTGATTGTGGGATTACAGCTGCTACAGGGCTATAATGTACACGCCTGTGTCGCTAATACCCCTGTGTGTAAATGTGCCCTGCAGATCAGTGTGATTGTGGGATTACAGCTGCTACAGGGCTATAATGTACACGCCTGTGTCGCTAATACCCCTGTGTGTAATGTGCCCTGCAGATCAGTGTGATTGTGGGATTACAGCTGCTACAGGGCTATAATGTACACGCCTGTGTCGCTAATACCCCTGTGTGTAAATGTGCCCTGCAGATCAGTGTGATTGTGGGATTACAGCTGCTACAGGGCTATAATGTACACGCCTGTGTCGCTAATACCCCTGTGTGTAAATGTGCCCTGCAGATCAGTGTGATTGTGGGATTACAGCTGCTACAGGGCTATAATGTACACGCCTGTGTCACTAATACCCCTGTGTGTAAATGTGCCCTGCAGATCAGTGTGATTGTGGGATTACAGCTGCTACAGGGCTATAATGTACACGCCTGTATCACTAATACCCCTGTGTGTAAATGTGCCCTGCAGATCAGTGTGATTGTGGGATTACAGCTGCTACAGGGCTATAATGTACACGCCTGTGTCACTAATACCCCTGTGTGTAATGTGCGCTGCAGATCAGTGTGATTGTGGGATTACAGCTGCTACAGGGGTATAATGTACACGCCTGTGTCACAATTCTCTTTATATATACACTATACATCAACAGACTGTTATGGATCTGCGCTGACAGTGTTTTATTGATATATATTCTCGCTTTTCAGCTTCCAAATCTCTCACAAGGATGTATGGACAATCCCGTCTCTGGCTCTTGAGCACAGTGGGGGGATGGTATCAAACATTGGAGAGAGATAAAGTGAAGAGAGGTAAAGTAGCAACTAATCAGCTCCTAACTGACATGTGACAGGCTGTGTTTGAAAAAACAAACAGCAGCAGCTGATTGGTTGGTACTTTATCCACTATGCAGACAAAAGTGTTTGGACACTCCTCCTCCCCACGCGCGTGCGAGCATAATGGCGTGCTCCTGCAGCAGACACGTGTTCGTGAAGGTATAAAACGGGTGTGCCCCATTAGATCATTTGCTGATGGAAAAGCTTGCCGGAAGGAGCTAACTTAGTTTGAAACGCGGATCATTGTAGGCTGCGTGACGTCATGTTTCCAGCGTGACGCTGGACTGGTATACAGAGAATTCGGTAATCCAGATGGACTAGCCGGCTCAGAGTCCAGATCTTACCCCACCGAGAACCTCTGGGACGAATTGGAACGACGGGTGCATTATAGACCAACTTGACCTTCTTCAGTGTCTGCAGTAATCACTGCACGTGGTGACCCTACACAGTACTGACGTCAGGAACATCTCGTTGTTCTGTCATTTACTGTCAGTATCCAATCACTACGGCAAAAGTTCTCAAACTCAGTCCTCAAGGCACAGTAACAGCTCATTACTTCAGGATATCCATGCTTCAGTATATTGGGGGGATTGGCTGAGGTGGCTTGAGGGTGCCCTGCACCCCAGAGGCGAAACTCTACAATGTTAGGGACCTGCCCAATGAAGTCCCATTGGCGATTAGTGGTCAGGCTCATAATATTGGCCAGTTTTATGCCAAGAACCTCAGATATGATGAATGGTTCAGTTTCTTATAATTCCAATGGTTCTATGCTGCACCTGCTCTCTTGTTTCTATCCATGCTTGAGAACAGGTAGCTTAAATAGTACCTCAGTCAGCTTGGTTTAATTTAATCATCTTTGCTCAAGCATTGATATCCTTAAAACATGGACTCTTAGGTTGTCTTGAGGACCAAGTTTAGGGGACTACTGCATTAATGGGTCTGTTTACTAAATAGGGAAAAGCCCCCAATTTCTGACAAAAACTGTGAGATTCATCAGGTCTTGTTGGCGATACACCTCACACAAGCCTGAGGAAGCTCTAAGTAAACCCTTTACCTCAGGGGTTCTCAAACATGGGGGAAGATGTATTAAGCATGGAGAGGGATAAAGCAGTGATAAGTGCAAGGTGATAACGCACCAGCCAATCAGCTCCTAACTGTCACTTATCAAATCCGTAATGACATGCCCCAAAATCCCAGAATGTTACAGCGTTGTCACCTACAAAGCCAAAGTTTCTAAATGTCAGGTTACCTTTATTAACCCATAAAGCCGTCTTTTCTCAAATCTTTTCAGCCAAAAGAAGAGGTCCCCAAAACCTCCTAAAACGTTTCCCCTTTCCCCTTCCCAATACAATTACATTTTTCTACGGTCACATCCGGCTAGAAAAGGAAGCTTATATGTACATCTAAAGGGCCCCATACACTACAACGATATGTCTGCGGCTGAAGTCGGAGGTGATTTCCCTTGAACTCTCCCGGGAGTGGTTCCATACGATTTGGTACATTTTGCAGGCGATATATCGTATGCGATCCCAGCCATGCCTGCGGGAACCGACATACCGTATCACGAGTGCAGCACTAACGATCTAGGGGAGTCAATCCGACCCTCATGGGATCGCGCATCAGTTCGGGAACACCTCCAAAATGCCCGATTTCACCCGAATGCCCGACATTGTCTGAAATCGGGCATTATCGTTGTAGTGTATGGGGCCCTTTACAGCAGGATCCGTGCACCGCTTTCTCTGCCCGGTTCCCTGTTTCAGATCAGGACATTTTTTTGAAGGAAAATAAAGATTTCCAGAAAAGCGCATCGGTCTACATCTGAAAATTCACAGAAGGAGCAGGCAATAAACTGTGATGCGCCATCTGTCCGCAAACAATAATCTGCATGTTCTCAACACTTACAAATTATTTAGCAGGCAGCCCAAGCAAACGATCGTGCCCCTTAAACAGAGCGGCAGTCGCAGCAGAGGCACCTTTTTGATGTCCCTTTATGTTTTACAAATCTCGCTTAAATTGATTGCTAACGTCGGAGGTGGTTCTCTACGACAGGGGAAGGGAGCAGTGTTTTTACGAGCTAGATTTAGTGCGCCGTTAGAGGAGAATTGACTTCCCACCTGAGAACCTTAACGGGGATCCTTCACCTCCCACCGTAACCTGTAATCACCGTTGCTGAAGGTGCAAACGCTGCTCGCATTTAGTGCGAGAAAACCAAGCGTGTTTTTTTTCTTTCTGGTTTGTTTCCTTCCAATGTGAGAAAAATCGTAAATACACGAATAAAACTGCAGGTCGAACAGAAAGAGATAAAAAGTAAATTCAGCATACAGTGGTAAGTAACCAAGTCCCACTTACCAGGAGCTCATCCTCGGTTCCACTTACAGGGAAAAACAAAATATGATTGTTCTCTGTGTTTTAAAAGCAATCAGAATTTATTTTCGGGATATGAAATTTTAGACCTACGCATTTTAAGACAGAGATTTAGGAAATGCTGAGCAAAAACACAAGACGGAAAGGCATTATTTCCTATATTGCAGGCATGGAATACCTATCGTGCGTGGCTTATTCCTCTGTGTCTACCCATACGGTATTGTATGTACAGTGCATCCGGAAAGTATTCACAGTGCTTCACTTTTTCCACATTTTGTTATATTGCAGCCTTATTCCAAAATGGAATAAATTAATTTTTCCCCCTTAATTTTCTACACACAATACCCCATAATGACATTGGGAAAAACGTTTTTTTGAGATTTTTGCAAATTTATTAAAAATAAAAACTAAGAAATCACATGTACATAAGTATTCACAGCCTTTGACATGAAGCTCAAAATTGAGCTCAGGTGCATCCTGTTCCCACCCATCATCCTTGAGATGTTCCTACAGCTTAATTGGAGGCCACCTGTGGTAAATTCAGTTGAATGGACATGGGCCCTCATTCCGAGTTGTTCGCTCGTTATTTTTTTTTCGCTACGGAGCGATTAGTCGCAAACTGCGCATGCACAATGTTTGCAGTGCGCCTGCTCCAAGTAAATTTGCACAAAAGTTTGGTATTTTACTCACGCCATTACGAGGTTTTTTCAACGTTCTGCTGATCGTAGTGTGATTGACAGGAAGTGGGTGTTTCTGGGAGGAAACTGGCCGTTTTCTGTGAGTTTGCTGAAAAACGCAGGCGTGTCAGGGAAAAACGCGGGAGTGTCTGGAGAAACGGGGGAGTGGCTGGGCGAACACTGGGTGTGTTTGTGACGTCAAACCAGGAACGAAAAGGACTGAACTGATCGCAGTGTAGGAGTAAGTCTCGAGCTACTCAGAAACTTCTAAGAAATTTCTATTCGCAATTCTGCTAATCTTTCGTTCGCAATTCTGCAAAAGCTAAGATTCACTCCCAGAGGGCGGCAGCTTAGCATGTGCAATGCTGCTAAAAGCAGCTAGCGAGCAAACAACTCGGAATGAGGGCCATGATTTGGAAAGGCACACACCTGTCTATATAAGGTCCCACATTTGACAGTGCATGTCTGAGCACAAACCAATCATGAAGTCAAAGAATTTGTCTGTAGACCTCTGAGACAGGATTGTTTCGAGGCACAGATCTGGGGAAGGGTACAGAAAAATATCTACTGCTTTGAATGTTCCAATGAGCACAGTGGCCTTCATCATCCTTAAATAAAAGAAGTTCGGAACCACCAGGACTCTTCCTAGAGCTGGCCGGCCATCTAAACTGAGCGATCGTGTGAGAAGGGCCCTAGTCAGGGAAATGACCAAGAACCCGATGGTAACTCTGTCAGAGCTACAGCATTCCTTTGTAGAGAGAGGAGAACCTTCCAGAAGGACAACTATCTCTGCAGCAATCCACCAATCAGGCCTGTATGGCAGAGTGGCCAGACAGAAGCCACTCCTTAGTAAAAAGCACATGGCAGCCCGCCTGGAGTTTGCCAAAATGCACCTGAAGGAATCTCAGACCATGAGAAACAAAATTCTCTGGTCTGATGAGACAAAGATTTGACTCTTTGGCGTGAATGCCAGGAGTCATGTTTGGAGGAAACCAGGCACCGCTCATCACCAGGCCAGTACCATCCCTACAGTGAAGCATGGTGGTGGCAGCATCATGCTGTGGGGATGTTTTTCAGCGGCAGGAACTGGGAGACTAGTCAGGATAGAGGGAAAGATGAATGCGGCAATGTACAGAGACATCCTGGATGAAAACCTGCTCCAGAGCACTCTTGATGTCAGACTAGGGCGACGGTTCATCTTTCAGCAGGTCAACGGCCCTAAGCACACAGATATCAAAGAAGTGGCTTCAGGACAACTCTGTGAATGTCCATGAGTGGCCCAGCCAGAGCCCAGACTTGTATCCGATTGAACATCTCTGGAGAGATCTGAAAATGACTGTGCATTGACACTTCCCATCCAACCTGATGGAGCTGGAGGGGTGCTGCAAAGAGGAATGGGCGAAACTGCCCAAAGATAGGCGTGCCAAGCTTGTGGCATCATATTCAAAAAGACTTGAGGGCTGTAATTGCAGCCAAGGGTGCATCAACAAAGTATTGAGCAAAGGCTGTGAATACTTATGTACATGTGATTTCTTAGTTTTTATATTTAAAAACTTTTTTCACGTTGTCATTATGGGGTGTTGTGTGTAGAATTTTGAGGGGAAAAAATTATTCAATTTTGTAATAAGGCTCTAACATAAGAAAATGTGGAAAAAGTGAAGTGCTGTGAATACTTTCCGGATGCACTTTAGTTATTAAAGCCACTCATATATTTGGACTTTCAGTAGAGAGGATCTACCTACCATATACTGTATCTCCTGTATTCCTCCTTTGTCTATTAATAAACCATTATAAAGAAAAGTATGAAACGTATCCCCGGAATATGCCTACTTTTATGTAAATGGTCGACATACATGGGCCATCTTAACGGCAGTGTAGGCCCCTGGGCACAGCAATGCATTGGGCCCCCTACCCATCCTCCAGTGGTAGGGGTGGGGTGTGCTATCAGCTTCAGCTTTGATGTCCCGCGGGTGGTAGGGGGTGTTCTATCTTCCGCTCAGCATGTAGGACCTGGAGCAGTCATTTCTGCTAATTAATCCTTTACTGCACAGATGGGGTGGGAGGGAGAACACTAAACTGTAGAAGGGGCATTGGGCTGAATGAAGGGGCCCTGGTACATGACTTCCAGGGTGTTAGGGGGTATTTAATACGTAGGGGAGGGGTGGCTAATGGAGTGGGCTTAATATTTATCATTTTCTGGTGGGAGGGCAGCTTGCTTGACTGCAGATATCTCAAGTTCCTGAAAATATATTTCTTAGCTTTGAATGGGAAACAAAACTAGAGAGTCCCAACTTTCAGAAGATTCTGGGGACTTGGGGATCAGAGGTCAGGAACCAGAGCAATCCTCCAATGAATATATAAAACTGTATACCAGGCGTGTGGAGCTGGAGCAGGGACCAGCTGCTGGAAGGCTGATATCTCTGGTTCTGGGCACAGTAGAGACAAGCTAACAGTGTCCACCAAAAGGGGAGAGTCTCATCTTTTCGATTATACCCTCAGAAAAACTCTATGTCAGACAGAACCTGAGATATCTGGCTGGGAATAGCAATTAACAGGCTCGGATGGGGACCACTGCTTTCACGTTGGATATCTCCTGTTCCCCAAGGCCGATTTTCAAAAATCTGGTATCCCTGGAAAGAGGGGACCCTCAGCTATCAGCCTAGGGCCCTTATACTCTTGGGGCCCTTGGGCAAGAGCCCATACGAAAAGACGGCCCTGTCGGCATATTCCCCTGTGTTGTACACTGGAATTACAAAGTGCAGCAAGTGCAGACCTTCCAGCTTTCTTGATTGATTTTGATGGAACAGTCTTGAAACATGGCCATCAAAAGGGGAGGGGCTTGCATAAAAATGGCCAGCGATTCATCCAATAGTGGAAGTTTCTTTATATTATGCTACAGCCCAAATGTATTAAGCCTTAACAAGAGATAAGGACCCTCATTCCGAGTTGATCATTCGCTAGCTACTTTTTGCAGCCATGCAAACGCATAGTCATCACCCACGGGGGAGTGTATTTTCGCTTTGCAAGTGTGCAACCGCATGTGCAGCCGAGCAATACGAAAACATTTTTTGCAGTTTCTGAGTAGGTCTGAACTTACTCAGCCGCTGCGATCACTTCAGCCTGTCCGGTCCCGGAATTGATGTCAGACACCTGCCCTGCAATGCCTGGACACGCCTGCGTTTTCCCTACCACTCCCATAAAACGGTCAGTTGACACCCACAAACGCCTTCTTTCTGTCAATCTCCTTGCAATCGGTTGTGCGAATGGATTCTTCGCTAGAAGCATTGCACAGCAACGATGCTGTTTGTACCTGTACAACACGCGTGCACACTGTGGTGCATACACATGCGCAATTGTGAAATTTTTTTAACTGACCGCTGCGCTGCGAAAAGTGAGCGATCAACTCGGAATGACCCCCAAAGTGGAAACGGATAAAGAGTGATAAATGACCAACCAATCAGCTTCCTAACTGTTATGTCACCGGCTGCAGTTGAAAAATGACAGTTCGTAGCTGATTGGTTTGTCATTTATCACTCTTTAGCCGTCTCCACTGTATCTCTTGCTAAGGCTTAATACATTTGGGCCCAGATGCACTAAGAGTTGGAGAGTGATAAAGTACTTCTCCAGCAGTGCCCCCGCTTTGCGGCTGAATCGTGATGCATGAAGGAACGGCAAGCTCAGCTTTCCACTTCACCATGGAGTTCGAGTTGCCATCTCGGGATGGCACAGTCTGTGCTTTGGGGGGCAGAGATGACAAAGAGGCTCAGTGCTTTCCTGCTCTCTGCCCGACACCCATGCTGGCTCCGCCTCCTGACCTCCCATCAGCCACTACAGCCTCCTGGGAGGTCAGGCAGCGGCGCATGCGCAGAGGGACCAGCTGACTCCACCACCGTAGAAGGGACCCCCATTGAAATAATCATTTGTCTCTACTCATCTACTCTGTTCTCTGTTCTGTATCTACCGTATGTTCTAGAACGGGGAAATCTATTATTCTTCGCCCTCCGAGCTGGCGAGCAGAAATAAGTGAAAAGTGACCCATTTGGGTGCCCACATGGCACTGTTCGCGTCGCATCCAGAACTTTACATGGGTTTATCAGTTTACGCGGCTAAACCCGGTCTCTCTGGGTGCGATCATCTCGTAAAAGAAACACGATTTAATTATGGCCAGTAATTTTCTATCACTATAGAGGGAAGATCGGGAGGGGGCGCGAAGGGCAATTAAATTACCCCCTTAGACTTTCTTGCTGTGATTATTTAAAAATGTCATTTCTGACAGTCAATAAGAAATCTGATTTTTTTTCTTAACAGTAACAGCAGCGTAGAAATAACAGGAAACACGAAGGCTTTATGACTAAGCTAAGCGACACAAGTGTGCGGCACAAACACCTGGCCCATCTAGGAGTGGCACTGCAGTGGCAGACATATATAAAAACTAGGCCCCAAACAGCACATGATGCCAAGAAGAAAAAAAGGTGCACATAGGTTGCTGTATGACTAAGCTAAGCAACACAACCCCCTAGCCCATCTAGTAGTGTCACGCAGTGGCTGAATGTCGAGAGTGGTCCGCAATTGTTCGGTCCACTGACAGCATCTCCAGCACACCCCTGTCATTTAAAAAAAATTCTGCAATTGGTGGACTTATACGGCAGTATCCCTGGACTAATACAGCAGTACCCCTGGACTCATACAGCAGTGTCACACAGGATGGCACTTTTCAAAAACTAGGCCCCAAACAGGACCTCATGCAAAGATGTTGAAGAGGTGCAATGAGGTAGCTGTATGACTAAGCCAAGCGACACAAACAATTCCCACTGGAATTATACGTCCAAATCACTGGTATTATACACCCAAATCACTGGATTTATACGTCCAAATCACTGGAATTAAATGGCAAAATCACTGGAATTATAAATCCAAATCATTGGAATTATACGTCCAAATCACTGGATTTATACGTCCAAATCACTGGAATTAAATGGCAAAATCACTGGAATTATACTGCAAAATCACTGTAATAATACTGCAAAATCACTGGAATTATACATCCAAATCATTGGAATTATACACCCAAATCACTGTATTTATACGTCCAAATCACTGGAATTAAATGGCAAAATCACTGGAATTATACTGCAAAATCACTGTAATAATACTGCAAAATCACTGGAATTATACGTCCAAATCACTGGAACTATACGTCCAAATCACTGAAATTATACGTCCAAATCACTGGAATTAAATGGCAAAATCACTGGAATTATATGTCCAAATCACTGGAATTATATGTCCAAATCACTGGAATTAAATGGCAGTACCACTGGACATATACGGAAGTGTCAGACAGGATGGCACTTTAAAAAAATAGTCCCCAAACAGCACATGATGATAAGAAGAAAAAAGAGGTGCAAGATGGAATTGTCCTTGGGACCTCCAACCCACCCTTATGTTGTATAAACACTTAAACAGGACATGCACACTTTAACCAACCCATCATTTCAGTGACAGGGTCTGCCACACGACTCTGACTGAAATGACTGGTTGGTTTGGGCCCCCACCAAAAAAGCAGCAATCAATCTCTCCTTGCACAAACTGGCTCTGCAGAGGCAAGATTTTGACCTCATCCTCATCCTCTGATTCCTCACCCCTTTCACTGTGTACATCCTCCTCCTCCTCCTCACAGAGTATTAATTTATCCCCACTGGAATCCACCATCTCAGCTCCCTGTGTACTTTGTGGAGGCAATTGCTGCTGGTCAATGTCTCCGCGGAGGAATTGATTATAATTCATTTTAATGAACATCATCTTCTCCACATTTTCTGGATGTAACCTCCTACGCCGATCGCTGACAAGGTGAGCGGCTGCACTAAACACTCTTTCGGAGTACACACTGGAGGGAGGGCAACTTAGGTAAAATAAAGCCAGTTTGTGCAAGGGCCTCCAAATTGCCTCTTTTTCCTGCCAGTATATATACGGACTGTCTGACGTGCCTACTTGGATGCGGTCACTCATATAATCCTCCACCATTCTTTCAATGGTGACAGAATCATATGCAGTGACAGTAGAAATGTCAGTAATCGTTGTCAGGTCCTTCAGTCCGGACCAGATGTCAGCACTCGCTCCAGACTGCCCTGCATCATTGCCAGCGGGTGGGCTCGGAATTCTTATCCTTTTCCTTGCAGCCCCAGTGGTGGGAGAAATTGAAGGAATTGTGTCTGCCGGAAAGAGAGATACAGAGTAGGCTTTAAACCTAGGATCGAGCACGGTGGCCAAAATGTAGTGCTCTGATTTCAACAGATTGACCACCCGTGAATCCTTGTTAAGCGAATGAAGGGCTCCATCCACAAGTCCCACATGCCTAGCGGAATCGCTCCGTCTTAGCTCCTCCTTCAATTTCTCCAGCTTCTTCTGCAAAAGCCTGATGAGGGGAATGACCTGACTCAGGCTGGCAGTGTCTGAACTGACTTCACGTGTGGCAAGTTCAAAGGGCATCAGAACCTTCTCCACTGCACTTGAGTCAGGTGCATTCCCCCTCCTTTGCCTATATCGTAGGTGGATGTTGCACCTCCATCATCTGAAGCATATAGAGGGTTGAATTCCACCTCGTTACCACCTCTTGCTTCAGTTGATGGTGGGGCAGGTTCAGGAGTGTTTGCTGTCGCTCCAGTCTTCGGCACACGGTGGCAGAATGTCGAAAGTGGCCCGCAATTTTTCGGGCCACCGACAGCATCTCCTGTACACCCCTGTCATTTTAAAAAAAATTCTGCACCACCAAATGAATTGTATGTGCAAAACATGGGATGTGCTGGAATTTGCCCAGATGTAATGCACGCACAATATTGGTGGCGTTGTCCGATATCACAAATTCCCAGGAGAGTCTAATTGGGGTAAGCCATTCTGCGATGATGTTCCTCAGATTCCGTAAGAGTTTGTCAGCTGTGTGCCTCTTACGGAAAGCTGTGATCAGGCCCGGCGCTACCCGCTCAGCGAAGGGATGCAGTGCAGGGAGGCGCAGGGAGGAAGAGGCGCTCCCCCTGCTCTGCATTCCTTCCCTGCGCTGCGCCGTCCTGACACCCGTGCTGCTGCTGCTGCCAGCTGCTGTGCAGCGCTGGCAGCATGAAAAGCCCACTCCCCCCCTCCCCTCACCTGTGTGTCAATGGCTCGGTAAGTATCAAAAGAGGGGGCGGAGCTACATGGACCGGAATGGGCGGAGCTAGACGGGACAGAAGGGGCGGAGCTACACGGACCAGGCTGCTGCAGTGCTGTACTGAGGGAGACAGTGGCTTAGGTAAGTGGAGGGTGACAGAGAAATGTGTGTGTGTGTGTGTGTGTGTGTGTGTGTGTGTGTGTGTGTGTGTGTATATGGTGGGTGTGTGTGTATGTATGTGTGTGTCTATGTGTGTGAATTGTGTGTGTGCGCACACGTTTTATGGACGCTATTACTGGGGGGGTGCATTACATGTAAGGACGCAACTACAGGGGGAGCATTACATATAATGACGCTACTACTACTGGGGGGCATTACGTATAACGACTCTACTACTACTGGGGGGGCATCACATGTAAGGACGCTACTACTACTGGGGGGGCCATTACGTGTAAGGACGCTACTACTACTGGGGGGGCATTACGTGTAAGGACGCTACTACTACTACTGGTGGGGGGGCATTACATATAAGGACGCTACTACTACTGGGGGTGCACTATGTATAAGGACGCTACTACTACTTGGAGTGCACTACGTATAAGGACGCTACTACAACTGGGGGGGCATTACGTATAAGGATGCTACTACTACTGGGGGGGGGGCATTACGTGTAAGGACGCTACTACTACTGGAAGGGGCATTATGTATAAGGACGCTACTACTACTTGGAGTGCACTACGTATAAGGGCGCTACTACAACTGGGGGCGGGGGGCATTACGTATAAGGATGCTGCTACTACTGCGGGGGCATTACATATAAGGACGCTACTACAACTGGGGGGGGGCATTATGTATAAGGACGCTACTACTACTACTGGGGGGGGCATTACATATAAGGACGATACTACTACTGGGGGGGCATTACGTATAAGGACGCTACTACTACTAGAAGGGGCATTATGTATAAGGACGCTACTATGACTTGGAGTGCACTACGTATAAGGACGCTACTACTACTGGGGAGGCATTATGTATAAGGACGCTAATACTACTGGGGGGGGGCATTATGCATAAGGACGCTACTACTACTGGGGAGGCATTATGTATAAGGACGCTAATACTACTGGGGGCGGCATTATGCATAAGGACGCTACTACTACGGGGGAGGCATTATGTATAAGGACGCTAATACTACTGGGGGGGGGGCATTATGCATAAGGACGCTACTACTACGGGTGGGGCATTACGTATAAGGACGCTACTACTACTGGGGGGGGGCATTATGCATAAGGACGCTACTACTACTGGGGAGGCATTATGTATAAGGACGCTAATACTACTGGGGGGGGGCATTATGCATAAGGACGCTACTACTACGGGTGGGGCATTACGTATAAGGACGCTACTACTACGGGTGGAGCATTACGTATAAGATAAATAAGATTGTGCTACATTTTGGCGTAATTTTAAATGGGGGTACTACTGTGTGGCCATGCCCCTTACTTGTGAGACCACACACCTTTTCCCGGCGCGCGCCAAAGGATTATGGGAGGGCGCAAATTTATAGTTTGCAGGGGGGCGCCGAACACCCTAGCACCGGCCCTGGCTGTGATACATAGCGTAGCCTGCCTAGGAACGAGTTGGCGTTTGTGTTAGGGTCTCCTGCCCTGTGCTGCCACGTCGTCATGGCAACCGGGAGACAAGTGCTAGCGGAGTAACCTGAGCGCAGCTGATACTCCGGTTCGGGTCTTTTGCTGTGCAGTGGTTACAGGCTCTGTGCATGGCAGGGGATCCGGTGCTGGTTTTTGTGCTCACAGTCTGTGAGGTCTGAGTGGGGTGTGGACAGCACCTGCTATATAAACCCTCTTCTCAGGTTAGGCAGATGCTGCTGAATCTTTGTTGGTTAGTCAGTTCCTGAAAGTTAGCTAGTACTGTGTAACTTTGTATTTGTTTGTTGCTTACTGCAAATAGGCCTTGGGATTTGGTACTACACTCTGCCAATCCAGACCTAGCAGTAAGACTGGAGTCAGTCGTTTAACCTGCTGGGGTTCTTTTGCTACTCTGTGAACCTAGCAAGTTTGCGGCTGTATTCTCAGACTTGCCTGCCAAAATCCTTTCTCACTGTGCAAAGTGTTCAGGTGTCAGTTTAGTGGCAGTAAGCTGTACCTGGGCCCTGCAAGTGAGGACTAGGATTGTGGAGACTCTCCTTGTGTCTATTTTTCCATCTCTGACCAAGGAGTTTACTGCCACACCCGTTGGTAACCCTTTAGGGTTTTGCTGTTGCCCTTAGCAACAGCATTTCGGGTTCTCTACGTATTAAATCACAACATCTCGCTTCTTTCCATCTGAGCATTCCTAATACTAGGTAGACACCCAGTTTCTTAGCCTTTGGGCTTCTCTGTTCACTTTGTGTTTATTTTGTTACTCTATCACCTTCTGTGTATGTAATGTCATATTCCCCAGTCTGTCTGTGAGTTCATTTGTTTTGCATCCCTCTCCGTTCAGACACCAGTACATTCCTGCTGGCACTGGTGTGCATAACAGTTTGTGAGATGCTGCTACTGTTTCCGCTGCTGTTGTTGCTGCGGGAGGCCACACATCTGCCCAGTGGGCTGTCACAGTCATATAGTCCTTAGTCTGCCCTGTCCCACTTGTCCACATGTCCGTGGTTAAGTGGACACTGGATACACACGCATTTTGCAGGACACTGGTGACTCTTTTTCTGACGTCTTTGTACATTCTCGGTATCGCCTGCCTAGTGAAATGGAACCTAGATAGGATTTGGTACCGGGGACACAATACCTCCATCAATTGTCTTAATCCCACTGCACTAATGGCGGATACCGGACGCACGTCTAACACCAACATAGTTGTCAAGGCCTCAATTATCCACTTTGCAACAGGATGACTCCTGTCATATTTCATCTTCCTCACAAAGGACCGTTGGACAGTCAATTGCTAACTGGAAGTAGTACAAGTGGTCTTCCGACTTCCCCTCTGGGATCGACTCTCAGCAGCAACAACAGCAGCGGCAGCAACAGCAGGCGTACCACTTGAGGATCCTCCGGAGGAATCCCGGTTAGGAGATGACTCCTCAGTCTTGACAGTGACATGGCCTGCAGGACTACTGACGTTCCTGACTGAGGAGGAAGTTGACGTTGAGGGAGTTGGTGGTGTGGCTTGCAGGAGTTTGGGTACAGGAGGAAGAAGGGATTTAGGTGTCAGTGGACTGCTTACGCTCTTACCCAAAGTTTCACAAATTGACGCTGACTTATGATGAATGCGCTGCAGGTGACCTATAAGGGAGGATGTTTAAAATCCTTACCCCTGCTTATTACAGATTGACAGAGGCAACAGATGGCTTGACACCTGTTATCCGGATTTGTGGAGAAATAATTCCACACCGAAGAGGTGGCTTTTTTGGTAGTTTGCCCAGGCATCACAATGGACTTCTTCGTCCCAAGGACAACAGGTGTCTCCCCCGGTGCCTGACTTAAACAAACCACATCACCATCAGAATCCTCATTCTCAACTTCCTCCTCAGCGTCAGCAACACCCATATCCTCATCCTGGTGAACTTCAACAGTGACATCTTCAATTTCAATATCAGGAACTGGACTGTGGGTGCTCCTTCCAGCACTTGCAGGGGGCGTGCAAATGGTGGAAGGAGCCACCTCTTCCCGTCCAGTGTTGGGAAGGTCAGGCATCGCAACCGCCGACACACTTGGACTCTCCTTGGGGATTTGTGATACCATCTCAGAACGCATAGTTCTTTTCTGTGCTTTTTGCAGCTTAACTCTTAATTTTTCTAGTGGGAGGATGAGGGCTTCCATCGTCATGTGAAGCTGAACCACTAGGCATGGGCCATAGGCCAGGGCCTCAGCCATTCCTTGCCACTCCGTGTCGTAAATGGCATATTGGTAAGTTTACGTTTCTCCTCAGACCATTTCAATTTCTTTTTTTGGGTCTTTTTACTGAACTTTGGCTTTTTGGATTTTACATGCCCTCTACTATCACATTGGGCATCGGCCTTGGCAGACGACGTTGATGGCATTTCATCGTCTATGTCATGGCTAGTGGCAGCAGCTTCAGCACTAGGAGGAAGTGGTTCTTGATCTTTCCCTATTTTATCCTCCAAATTTTTGGTCTCCATTATTTTTTTGGAGTTAGATAACACAAGGGCCCTCAGTCCGAGTTGTTCGCTCGCTAGCTGATTTTAGCAGCATTGCACACGCTAGGCCGCCGCCCTCTGGGAGTGTATCTTATCTTAGCAGAATAGCGAACGAAAGATTAGCAGATTTGCAACTACATAATTCTTAGCAGTTTCTGAGTAGCTCTCGACCTACTCACAGATAGCGATCAGTTCAGTCAGTTTCGTTCCTGGTTTGACGTCACAAACACGCCCTGCGTTCGGACAGCCACTCCCCCGTTTCTCCAGCCACTCCCATGTTTTGCCTTGGCACGCCTGTGTTTTTCCGCCAACGCCGTGAAAACGCTGATTTTCCCCCCAGAAACACCCACTTCCTGTCAATCACACTACGAACACTTCAGCGTGGAAAAAATGTTGTTCGCTCGTGAGTAAATCTACTAAGTTCTTAGTAAAATTACTAAGCGCATGCGCTCTGTGTACCATGCGCATGCGCATTTTCCACCTATTCGCTACGCTGCAAAAATCGGCAACGAGCGAACAACTCGGAATGACCACCAAAGCGGCACAGGAATGACTGATGGCTGATGAACAGGACACTACCACTGGTCTAATGCAGCACAACACAGCAACACTGTAAGGGACTTGTTGTTGTTATTATTGGACAAATACAGCACAAGACACTACCACAGAGGACACTGAGGACGGAGACACGCCCTCTCTACAGTACACTCTCCAATGCCGGAGTGAAAATGCCGGGGACGCGCAGCTCCTTATATGGAATCTAAACCCCGCGAGAATCCGACAGCGGGATGAAGACGTTTTGCCTCGTTCTGGTTTCCGAGTCAGGCGGGAAAACCCGAGCTTGGCTCGGAACCGGACTCGAATGGTGAAGTTCGGTACGGTTCGGTTCTCTGAGAACCGAACCCGCTCATCTCTAGTAAATACTGGCTGCTTTATTTTTACACTGCAATTTATACCCCTTTTCCACTAGCTTTTTTAAACACGGGTAAATGCGCGGGGACGCGCATTTACCCGTGTTTTTCCCTAGTGGAAACGGGTCCCCTGGCAAATTCCCGGATCAAGTGATCCGGGAATCCTACCCTGGTAGCTAGCCGGGTTGAACACGTGTTCAACCCAGCTAGCTGTCTAGTGTGAACGGGAGCCGTGTCGAGGCGACACGGCTCCAGTTCACAGTGCATAGGGAGGTCGGCGCTGGGAGATCATGTGATCTCCCAGCTCCGCCCCCGCCGCGTCACCAACCCGGCAATTGCCGGGTTGGTGAGCGCTGTCTGCAGGGGGCTGTAGCACGGGTTGCAGCCGTGTCAGGCGACACGGCTCCGACCCGTGCTACTCTAGTGAAAAAGGGGTATTAGATTGCAGATTGAACACACCCCACCCAAATCTAACTCTCTCTGCACATGTTATATCTGCCCACCTGCAGTGCACATGATTTTGCCCAACTGCTAACAAATTTGCTGCTGCGATCAACTCTGTATTAGGCCCTTTGTTATACTCCCTGGGCACCTTCTCTAGACGCTCATACTATAATACATAGATGCTTTTTGGTGGTAAATAAATCACGTCCAAAAACATTGCCAGTCATCAGTAAATATATATATATATATACATGTGTCAGTGGGAAAAGCACTTTCAGGGGTGTCAGAACTGGTATTTGTTCCGTGTACTGGAACAGACTGAAAGGTATAACAATTCTTTATCAGTATGTTATGGGAACGGATACGGAATGTCAGGTTCGGGCCTAATAGACGGCTGTGTGCATCTAAACAAAGCACTGCTATTTGTTTGCCACACTTAGAGGGAACGGACTCCGTGTACAAAACACTTTTCTTCTCTCTCCTTCAGTTCCCAAACGCCACTTATAATCTTTGGCTCAGGTCTAAACCTTTTAAACAAGTAAAAATAGACTATGGGTCTATGAAGTCTTGGGCTAGGAAACATCTTTCTCTCGAAGAGAAAAGGGCAGCAGGCAGACGGAAGACAAAATGTCAAACGACAATAATCCATTTGTTAAAATACCATGACAGGTTGACTATACAGTATACATGTTTCCACCATATGTCCGACAGACAGAGCTGACTGAGGGGGAAGCAGGCCGGGGAGCCATCCTCAGCCAGGTCTTTTATGCTTTGCAAAGGTTTCAGAAGACTGGGAGAGGCCCAAACTGTTCTTAAATAACCCCACGTTTTATATGAACAGGAGCAGATATCTACTGTACTTGGCACACTTCTCCTTGGGCCTCTACCACACAGGCCTGAAATGGGGATTTCCTCACACATGATAAGGACAGTATATTCTGTGTATGTATAACAGATATACACAGATATATTGGACACTGTCCGTGCCAGTCTCACTCCCTACCATGTCTGTGCCAGTCTCACCCCTTTCCTTGTCTGTGCCAGTCTCACCCCCTACCATGTCTGTGCCAGTCTCACTCCCTACCATATCTGTGCCAGTCTCACCCCTTTCCTTGTCTGTGCCAGTCTCACTCCCTACCATATCTGTGCCAGTCTCACCCCTTTCCTTGTCTGTGCTAGTCTCACTCCCTACCATGTCTGTGCCAGTCTCACCCCTTTCCTTGTCTGTGCCAGTCTCACTCCCTACTATGTCTGTGCCAGTCTCATCCCTTTCCTTGTCTGTGCCAGTCTCACCCCCTACCATGTCTGTGCCAGTCTCACTCCCTACCATATCTGTGCCAGTCTCACCCCTTTCCTTGTCTGTGCTAGTCTAACTCCCTACCATGTCTGTGCCAGTCTCACCCCTTTCCTTGTCTGTGCCAGTCTCACCCCCTACCATGTCTGTGCCAGTCTCACTCCCTACCATATCTGTGCCAGTTTCACCCCTTTCCTTGTCTGTGCTAGTCTCACTCCCTACCATGTCTGTGCCAGTCTCACCCCTTTCCTTGTCTGTGCCAGTCTCACCCCCTACCATGTCTGTGCCAGTCTCACTCCCTACCATGTCTGTGCCAGTCTCACTCCCTACCATGTCTGTGCCAGTCCCTCCCTTTCCTTGTCTGTGCCAGTCTCACCCCCTACCATGTCTGTGCCAGTCTCACTCCCTACCATGTCTGTGCCAGTCCCTCCCTTTCCTTGTCTGTGCCAGTCTCACCCCCTACCATGTCTGTGCCAGTCTCACTCCCTACCATATCTGTGCCAGTCTCACCCCTTTCCTTGTCTGTGCCAGTCTCACTCCCTACCATGTCTGTGCCAGTCCCCCCTTTCCTTGTGTGTTCCAGTCTCACTCCCTACCATCTCTGTGCCAGTCTCACTCCCTACCATGTCTGTGCCAATCTCACTCCCTACCATGTCTGTGCCAGTCTCTCCCCTTTCCTTGTCTGTGCCAGTCTCACTCCCTACCATCCATGTGCCAGTCTCACCCCTTTCCTTGTCTGTGCCAGTCTCACTCACTACCATGTCTGTGCCAGTCCCCCCCTTTCCTTGTCTGTGCCAGTCTCACTCCCTGGCATCTCTGTGCCCATCTTTCCCCTTTCCTTGTCTGTGCCATTCTCACTCCCTACCATGTCTGTGCCAATTTCACTCCCTACCATGTCTGTGCCAGTCTCTCCCCTTTCCTTGTCTGTGCCAGTCTCACTCCCTAACATGTCTGTGCCAGTCTCTCCCCTTTCCTTGTCTGTGCCAGTCTCACTCCCTAACATGTCTGTGCCAGTCTCCCTCCTATCCCTGTCTGTGCCAGTCTCACTCCCTTCCATATCTGTACCAGTCTCTCCCCTTTCCTTGTCTGTGCCAGTCTCCCTACCATGTCCTTGCCGGTCTCCCTCCTATCCCTGCCTGTGCCAGTCTCTCTCCTAACCCTGCCTGTGCCAGTGTCACTCCCTTCCATATCTGTACCAGTCTCTCCCCTTGTCTGTGCCAACCTCTTGCCCTTCTCCCTCTGTGTCAGTGTCTCTCCCTTTCCTCTGTGCCGCTCTGTCTCCCTCTTCCTCCCCATGTGTATGTGCATATCCCTGTTATATCTACCCCTCCTCTACCGCCTTCTTCTGCCATTGCCCCACCCCCACTTCTTCCCCCCAGCAATCTCCAGTGCAGTGGAGCAATGTTTTCCGTCTGTACATACGCCTGTCGCACAACGCATGCATCACAATTTTGTACGTACAAAGCCGCAGTATAGATTTGAACGCACAGCAGCAGAAATGTGAGGGGCATTCCTGGACAGTGACTGGGGGTAACATGGGGGTGGCTAAAAGGATGCAAGGAGGTATTGTGTCTTACAGGAGTGTCGGAAGTATGTCGCGGAAAGCTACTGCGTACAGAAACACTCAACCTTTCACACAGGCACCAGCATAAAGGCGCAGACACGATTGTGGCAAAAAGGGGTAGCCGTGGCCCTGATGGGTGAAACGCCGTTTTCGCTCTGACATTTACCAAATACACTGAAAGCAAAAATGAAAAAAAAAAAAAAAAAAAGAGATCGTTAATCTCTCCGGGACTTTTCAGTCAGTTACCAGAGAATTTCCTAGAATTCCTGGAACCGTCTAGTACTTCATTGTGCCAGTTATTATAATGTTATGGTTTTCATCATTTTACACTAACATACACTAAGTCACGTCTTACAGGCTGCCCGCGATTTCTGTCCAAGTCTTCCAGGTTTCACATTATCCTGAAATCAGCCCGTTCCATGGTCTCAATTATAAACTATAAACGGAAATATTACAAGACGAGACGACGTCAGGATGCTCATGTTATACTCTAGTGTTGTACGGCGACACGTTCGCTGTATCACAGATGTCTGTGCTGGACAGGTCAATACCGTGAGATAATACACTGGCCGTAATGCTTCATTTGTTAGTCAGCTGGTCTGAGTGATGTCAAAGGAAGCGGATGACAATTAATCAGCCCTTTCCTAAATGACCGGCTAGATGAAAAGGACGCATGTCCTTGACTTGAAACTCAGGAACAACAGCGATTATTTTTAATAAAGGGTTTCGCCATCTTCATCACCATTTTGAAGTGAAAGGACTTCATCAATAGCGGTGTTCAGCTAAACAAGTGCCAGGACTACAAGTTCCATAACAAAGTGCGCTTGTCCCTCTGCGTCAGGCTAATAAGAGACAAATTGCTGATGACTGGAACCCTGAGTATCACACATGAAGGGTTAAAAGGATAACCCAAACCACGACAACTGTTTTTTCTATCGGTTAAATGTGTAAAACGGGCAGCAGTCATCATGTCAA
Organism: Pseudophryne corroboree; assembly: GCF_028390025.1. NCBI lineage: Eukaryota > Metazoa > Chordata > Amphibia > Anura > Myobatrachidae > Pseudophryne > Pseudophryne corroboree. The sequence continues at coordinate 363,091,233 of NC_086454.1, read as the reverse complement.
CATCCAAAATTCAGTAATCAAAATGTCTGTACCACAATGTCATCAGTTACGATATCGACACTGTTGAAATGTCGACATGGGAATGTCAGTATTCGGCAGGGATTGGGTGTTTAGGGTTAGGCTGCAGGACTAAAGGTTAGGTACTAGGAGGAGGGTTAGGTTGCAGGACTAAAGGTTAGGTACTAGGAGGAGGGTTAGGTTGCAGGACTGGAGGGTTAGGCTGCAGGATTGGAGGGTTAGGTACTAGGAGGGTTAGGTTGCAGGACTGGAAGGTTAGGTACTAGGGGGAGGGTTAGGTTGCAGGATTGGAGGGTTAGGTACTAGGAGGAGGGTTAGGTTGCAGGACTGGAAGGTTAGGTACTAGGAGGAGGCTTAGGTTGCAGGACTGGAAGGTTAGGTACTAGGAGGAGGGTTAGGTTGCAGGACTGGAGGGTTAGGTACTAGGAGGAGGGTTAGGCTGCAGGATTGGAGGGTTAGGTACTAGGAGGAGGGTTAGGTTGCAGGACTGTAAGGTTAGGTACTAGGGGGAGGGTTAGGTTGCAGGATTGGAGGGTTAGGTACTAGGAGGAGGGTTAGGTTGCAGGACTGGAGGGTTAGGTAATAGGGAGAGGGTTAAGCTGCAGGACTGGAGGGTTAGGTACTAGGGAGAGGGTTAGGCTGCAGGACTGGAGGGTTAGGTACTGGGGAGAGGGTTAGGCTGTAGGAGGGAAGGTTAGGATTAGGCACTAGGGAGAGGGTTAGGCTGCAGGACTGGAGGGATAGGGTTAGGCTGCAGGACTGGAAGGTTAAGCACTAGGAAGAGGGTTAGGCTGCAGGACTGGAGGGTTAGGATTAGGCACTAGGAGGAGGGTTAGGTTGCAGGACTGGAGGGTTAGGCACTAGGGAGAGGGTTAGGCTGCAGGACTGGAGGGATAGGGTGAGGCTGCAGGACCGGAGGGATAGGTACTAGGCGGAAGGTTAAGGTTAGGCTGTGGGACTAGAGGGTTAGGATTAGGCACTAGGAGGAGGGTTAGGTTGCAGGACTGGAAGGTTAGGTACGAGGAGGAGGGTTAGGTTGCAGGACTGGAAGGTTAGGTACTAGGAGGAGGGTTAGGCTGCAGGATTGGAGGGTTAGGTACTAGGAGGAGGGTTAGGTTGCAGGACTGGAAGGTTAGGTACTAGGAGGAGGGTTAGGTTGCAGGACTGGAAGGTTAGGTACTAGGAGGAGGGTTAGGTTGCAGGACTGGAAGGTTAGGTACTAGGAGGAGGGTTAGGCTGCAGGATTGGAGGGTTAGGTACTAGGAGGAGGGTTAGGTTGCAGGACTGGAGGGTTAGGTACTAGGAGGAGGGTTGGGTTGTAGGACTGGAAGGTTAGGTACTAGGAGGAGGGTTAGGTTGCAGGACTGGAAGGTTAGGTACTAGGAGGAGGGTTAGGTTGCAGGACTGGAATGTTAGGTACTAGGAGGAGGGTTAGGTTGCAGGACTGGAGGGTTAGGTACTAGGGAGAGGGTTAGGCTGTAGTAGGGAAGGTTAGGATTAGGCACTAGGGAGAGGGTTAGGCTGCAGGACTGGAGGGATAGGTTTAGGCTGCAGGACTGGAAGGTTAGGCACTAGGAAGAGGGTTAGGCTGCAGGACTGGAGGGTTAGGATTAGGCACTAGGAGGAGGGTTAGGTTGCAGGACTGGAGGGTTAGCAACTAGGGAGAGGGTTAGGCTGCAGGACTGGAGGGATAGGTACTAGGGAGAGGGTTAGGCTGCAGGACTGGAGGGATAGGTACTAGGCGGAAGGTTAAGGTTAGGCTGTGGGACTAGAGGGTTAGGATTAGGCACTAGGAGGAGGGTTAGGTTGCAGGACTGGAAGGTTAGGTACTAGGAGGAGGGTTAGGTTGCAGGACTGGAAGGTTAGGTACTAGGAGGAGGTTTAGGCTGCAGGATTGGAGGGTTAGGTACTAGGAGGAGGGTTAGGTTGCAGGACTGGAAGGTTAGGTACTAGGAGGAGGGTTAGGTTGCAGGACTGGAAGGTTAGGTACTAGGAGGAGGGTTAGGTTGCAGGACTGGAAGGTTAGGTACTAGGAGGAGGGTTAGGTTGAAGGACTGGAAGGTTAGGTACTAGGAGGAGGGTTAGGCTGCAGGATTGAAGGGTTAGGTATTAGGAGGAGGGTTAGGTTGCAGGACTGGAGGGTTAGGTACTAGGAGGAGGGTTGGGTTGCAGGACTGGAAGGTTAGGTACTAGGAGGAGGGTTAGGTTGCAGGACTGGAAGGTTAGGTACTAGGAGGAAGGTTAGGTTGCAGGACTGGAAGGTTAGGTACTAGGAGGAGGGTTAGGTTGCAGGACTGGAGGGTTAGGGTTAGGCTGCAGGACTGGAGGGTTAGGTACTAGGGGGAGGGTTACATACCTCCCAACATGACCCTCTCCAGGAGGGATACAATGCTCTGCTTCTGGACTTTTTTCTTGATCTGTGATTGCCGGCACCTGTTTTGAACAGGTTAATGGATAAGAAAGGTGTTTCATCACAGTTGAGGGCAGTCATACAGTAAGAGGGAAGTCCAGGAGCAGAGCATTCTGTCCCTCCTGGAGACATGTTGGGAGGTATGGGGTTAGGCTGCAGGGGAGGGATAGGTAAGTAGGGAAAGTAGCCTTAACGCAGCGAAACACAGCGGACTCTAGAGCAATATATAGCACAGCCAAGTAATAGAGAGTGGAACGCCTCTAAAACTTGATGTTTCCGCACCCCACGTTCCATCCCCCCTAGAAAAAGTTCTTTGTTTAATGGGGATGGTGGCCGGGAACTGCGTGCCCCTAACGTCACTGTCATCATTCATCCGACTTTATGGGGTCACAGCTCCTCAATACTGATTGATAGCCACCTCGCCATAACAGCAGTAGCGCACTCCGAGCGCGCAGACCCACCGTCTTCTAATCTAAAGTGCAAACATAATAAGTTTAATTGCAGCAATAACACAATATAACATAAACTGCGCATTCTCCGCAATAAACTGCTTTACCCCTCCCCCCCCCCTATTTGGTTGTTTTAAGGTATTTTTTTTTTATTTTATTTTTGAGTCCAGGCCTAAAAACCTCCCAGATACAAGTAATAATAAAAAATAATAACAAAAAATCCCCTTGGTGCAGAATGCAGGGATTGTGTCTCGCCGCGCTTCTCTTCCCCTGCTGCAAGATTATAGCTTACCTACCTCCGAGATGAAGGGCCTATTTGTCTGTTTTAAGTGAAATCACTCAATTCTCAAAAGTCAGTGGAGGACTTTGGTAGGGGGAGGGCTGGGAGAGGCCACTCCAAATAAGTTCCATTAATCAAAAGGCACAGTCTAATGTAACTAATACTTTACAATTAGAGGAGACAAGATGGAAGCAAAAACCATCTATCTCTCTTACACCACACGATCATCGATTCATAATCAGAAGACTGGGAGTCTCACAAAGATGCATTTACAGGGCTGAGGCTGGATGGGTAGGGGGGGCTGGTCTGAGCTGGAGATAATGAACACGAAGAGAGGGAGCGGGCGCTGGGGGCTGTGGAAAGATGACAGATTGGTTCAATGGTGACGGATGACATAAAGATGAGTACTGATATCTGACAGGCAGCCGAGTGATAACTGGAGCCCTCTTCTACCATTATGATCCTCAATTATCTCCGAGAGGACTAAAAAAAAGGGGGGGGGGAGAGAGGCTTGGCGCATTCCGGCCATTTACTTCCGACCCCCCTGGAAAAGGACGCAGGATTCTGCTGGCCTAACGCTGTTTTTACCATTTCTTTCCTCATTTTCACATTTTTAGCAGCAGTTTGTTGTTAGAGCACAATCCTCTGACGCGGACGGAAGGCAGGAGGGAATATGGGGAACAGTAAAAGTACAACATACGTCCATCTGTTTTGCAATAAAATTCTTAATCTTCAGGGACTGTGTGTAGGGGGCTGGCGGGAGGGGTGTGTGTGTAATATAGATGATGTTCGGAGTTGTATTTGTGTAAGGGAGGTGTGTGTGTGTGTGTGTGTGTGTGTGTGTGTGCGGTTGGGGGGGGGGGGACTTTGTGTTTCTTACATTGCCACCTCTAGGAAGAAGGAACCTTGCCAAGATAAATCTACTATTTGAATGACCTCATTTTGGAGTCTATTCTTTCCATGAGCGAGAATTAGGAGGTCGGAAGTGACTCAGCCTGTTTAATGATCCGATGGTAAGAAAGGATTCTGGGGTCCACATTTCTACAGCGCTTTCCAAGACCACAGAAAAGTCTTAAATGGGATATTTTGTGTCTTGAAGAATAATACTGTTTTCTTAGCTCCCACCTCCCCCCTCTTTATTTTCACTTTTACAGAGACTGCTGCAAACTGGGTACAGTACATTGTTATCCGAGCTACCAGTAACCCTTTACTTGCTGAGAAGGTGTATGGATTTATCATCAAGAGTTAAAGAGCGGAACGTCTATTCCCCATATTTCCCACCAACTGGGTGTTAACTGTTAATGTGGATATGGAGGGGTTTATGTATTTATATATATATATATATATATATATATATATATATATATACATACATACACATATATATATATTCAGTATATATATATATATACACATGTTATTTATATGTGTGCAGTCCTGGAATACTGTGTAGATATATTGTTACACCGTTGTCGCTTCCATATGGATCCTGCAGTGTCAGCTCCTCTGTGTTTTACTGGTTACGTTGATTGATTGATGCTACACTAGGTAAGAGAGACAACTGGGGATTAACAAACTGGCGAACAATCCTGCGTATAGATTACAGTATCGGGAAAGCGTGGTGGAGTCGGGGACGTTGCGCACAGCTACACTGGAACCAAAACACGCTGACAGTAAATTAGAGGCTTATTATGGGAGTTTAAGGGACTGTTCAAACAATTGGATTATGCCAGTAAAACTGTAAAATGAAAATAAAATAAAGGGAAATTATTCTTATGGGAGGTGTCCAGTGGGCGCATTAAATGCTAACGTGCTTTTAGTATTGGAAGCAGCATAACTTGCGCGACTGAAAGTGCGCCGCTTTGTTAACGCCAATTGCGTTCTTGTCGCTAATTGCTTTTATTGGCGCTTACGGCTCTTTGCTAGTTGCTTGTGTGACAACCTGTGTTCAAACTTTCTATATAAAAATAATAATCATTTTTTGTGCGTATAACTTTTATAAAGCTCAATTAATAGATTACACTGATGTTAGAGCGTTTTTTGGGGTAACATTGTGGTGGTGATTCCGAGTATGACATCACTTTTGCTGGATTGGATCTAATCTTTTTAGGCAACGCACGAGAAACAAGAAAAACACAACAGACAACGCGACACGCTCAACTGCCAACCGCCAGATCATTATATACGCAGAATATTCTAGAATAATGACGGAGTGAACACCTAGAATATTTGTGTGTCTTACCTTCTAGAATGTTCCGGTAGATTCCCATATGTATGGCTAAATTCCCTATTAATTAATGGCATCCATTATCTCAAGGACCAGAGCCAAATCCCAAAAAAAACCAAAAAACAAAACTTTCATTTTTTAATTCAGCACCCTCAAAATTCCATGAATTCAAATATCCTAATTTTTTTTTATAGTTTTTTTTTATTTTTTTTTAGAATTATTTGCACATATAACTTTTAAAAAACTCAATTAATAGATTATCAATGTGCAAAAATCATTAAACCTTTGTACACAACTCTGGATATGTGTTTTTTATCACCTGGAAAATGTTTCAGACTTTCAAAATGAAGCTCTGTTTATAGTTTAAGGCATTTCAATTTACTACTGATTTGCTGATTACCCAGAATGCAGAGAACAAAAGGGTGAAATGTCTACAATTATGGTGTGAGGCGGCCGGAGCTCCGATATTCTGGCCAAACTCGTAAGTTGGTTTTTTTTTTTAAAGCGGCAGCTGCTGTGGAACTACACCTCACAGAATGAACCGCCTCAGTTTTAGCATGAAGTAACAGCAAAACTGTGTCAGGGCATGCTGGGATATGTAGTCCCACAGCAGCTGAGGGAATAGTTTCCTCGTAGCTTAATATCTCTACCCAATGACTGTATTGATCCATTCTAGTGTTCATTCTAGCACTTTGCACCTGTCACAACCCTTGCAGTTTCTATTTCCTGCTCTGGTGCTTCTAGCACACTCTGGTCTGTATCACTACAGATCAGAGTGTGCTAGAAGCACCAGAGCAGAGATTGACACCTCATTCAGGAAAAAGGAAGTGCACGAGTTATGACAGGGGCGGGGTGCAAGAAGAACACTACATTGATTTAGCTCACAGTTCACAATTCAAATGTTATCTAGAACTCGATACTATCACCGAATAACCAGACATTTCCATGTGGCACATGTCAGGAAACAGTAGTTTGTCTTCATATGTGGATCAGTGGGCACTTGACTGGCACAGTGGGTAAAGACAGGCTACTGGAGCCCACCATAGACTCTCTGTCGCTCCCCCAACACTCCAACAAACTCATTATATTCCTAATGTTGCACTAATATTTTCAACTTTGTGTTTCATTTGTAATCTTTTATTTATCTCTAGTCAGTCCTGGTGACAATATTGCCCCAGTGGGTGTGCGAAGGAGAGCACGGCAGCCGATATGGGATGTTAGGCCGCTGGGTGACAACGTACTGTAGGAAGAGGAGCGTTTAACATTGGGAGAATTCCAGCTCTTGTAGTAGAATCTGGAGCATCTGCAGCCAGTTACTAAGAGCCGGCTCTGTGTAATAATGTAAGTGCCGGAACATCTGCAGCCAGTTACTAAGAGCCGGCTCTGTATAACAATGTAAGTGCCGGAACATCTGCAGCCAGTTACTAAGAGCCGGCTCTGTGTAATAATGTAAGTGCCGGAACATCTGCAGCCAGTTACTAAGAGCCGGCTCTGTGTAATAATGTAAGTGCCGGAACATCTGCAGCCAGTTACTAAGAGCCGGCTCTGTGTAATAATGTAAGTGCCGGAACATCTGCAGGCAGTTACTAAGAGCCGGCTCTGTGTAATAATGTAAGTGCCGGAACATCTGCAGCCAGTTACTAAGAGCCGGCTCTGTGTAACAATGTAAGTGCCGGAACATCTGCAGCCAGTTACTAAGAGCCGGCTCTGTGTAATAATGTAAGTGCCGGAACATCTGCAGCCAGTTACTAAGAGCCGGCTCTGTGTAACAATGTAAGTGCCGGAACATCTGCAGCCAGTTACTAAGAGCCGGCTCTGTGGCCTTATGCAGATTGTCTGTGTAACAATGTACGTGCCAGAACATCTGCAGCCTCCCAGGGAATGTATAGCATAGCATTACCTGTCATATCACAACTACACAACTGTGACACACTCAGGTGAGTGTAAATAAAATGCGGAATAATCCTATAAATAATAATAATAATATGTTTCCTAACCTCTTTTGATGATAATAAATAATATATACATTTTTTGCTTTACCTTTAACACCAGACTGTGTGCTGTAGGACTCAGCTATGTATCGAGTGAATTAGAAAAGACCCTGATCCGGTTCCTCAAAGCCCCCCCCCCCCCCCCTTCCTAGCACTTTGCAGATAGATGAACTTGTTCTTTTGAAACAAGACTGATAGGTCTCAGAAACGTCGACGCTTTCACGCTGCAGAGACGCCGATAAGACTGAACTATGTTCCCAACTGCAGGGCAGCAGAAAATAACAGATATAACAATGAGTCGGGTCATCTTATTATTATCTAGTGAATACTAATGAGAAAGGGAGGAAATCAGATCATCAGCAAGGATTAAAGCGCTATCAGGGGTTATATGCTCCAGTAATATGGATTCTGACTCTAGGTATTCCTATTTTTTAAAGTAAGTGGGTCAGGTAATGGATGTTTACACTATTTACATATATACTGTGTGTGTGTGTATATATATATATATATATATATATATATATACACACACACACACACACACACACAAACAACTGCTATACACTTCTGCCTGAATTAGATTGACCATATTATCCCTTGTACCTGGGACCCTCATGATTACACAGGTTCTGTGGCTGCTTAAAACCAGCTGAAATGTAGTCTTATAGTCAGCCAGCCCCAGAACCTGTGTAATTCATGAGCGTCCCAGGTACAAGGGATAATATGGTCACTCTACCTGAATAATCCTCTAGCTTCTGTGTTCTAGACTGGTGAGTACATCATACTTGCCTACCTGCCCCTCTCCATGAGGGAGAAAATGCTCTGTTCCTGGACTTTCCTGGTAATGTATGATTGCCATCACCTGTGGTGAAACACCTTTCTCATCAATTACCCAGCTCACCACAGGTGATGGCAATCATACATTACCAGGAGAGTCCAGGAACAGAGCATTTTCTCCCTCATGGAGAGGGGCAGGTAGGCAAGTGTGATAGATATATATATATATATATATATATATATATCTCCTGATGAAAATGCCATATTATTAAAAGGCATTGAAACGTTGTAATTACTGCTGTGATAGCATTTTATTCATTGGAGTGTCGCACCTCATGCTTTGTGTGTGTGTGTGTGTGTGTATATATATATATATATATATATATAATTATATATACATACACACACACATTTTTACACTAGTGTTTTACCTTTATGCAGTGTTGTAAAGTTGATAACACTTTGGGGGGTATTCAATTCTTTGAAGTCAGTTGGATGTCTGTTTATTTCCTATCTAACAGACACCCAACCGATTTTTCAAACAATTGAATTCCCCCCGTTGTATGGACTCAGAAGCAATGTGTGCATTTTATTACAAAGCCTCTATATTATTGTATATCATGCCTGACCTGCGTGTTACACACTCCCCTTGGGTACAGAGAGGGTACTAAGAGCAGACTTTTCTCTCTGCAATTTTCCTGGGGGCATTTAGTTTTGTGGGACTTATATAATTAATTTAGCATTCTGGCAAATCTCTAATAAGTTAATGCTGAACAAAACTTTAAAACGCTGTTTATTGAAGTTCCCATGTGTACTGTGGACATAACCGCAGATCACGTACTTCTAGATGAGTCCGAACATATTCATTGGAAATTGATTTTTATATGGCATTGTACTGCCAGGGTCCATAATTCCTTATATTACCCAAACATATTGTGATATATTGTAGTAAGAGAACAGATACTACCTTTTTATTCTGTTATATACTTATCCTAATATACTATAATTATTATATTATCATTATTGCTTATAAGTCTGACTATAATTTTCCTGATCAAATGGCTACTAAATGTCTGCAATAAAAATATAAAATAATTTATGTTCATTTGCATGTATGCAGTAATAAAAAAAATATATGAAGTGATGATTTTATCCATCCATCCATATGTGTTGAGTATCCCTTATCCAAAATGCTTGGGACCAGAGGTATTTTGGATATCGGATTTTTCCATAGTTTGGAATAATTGCATACCATAATGACATATCATAGTGATAGGACCTAAGTCTAAGCACAGAATGCATTTATGCTTCATATACACCTTATACACACAGCCTGAAGGTCATTTTAGCCAATATGTTTAATAACTTTGTGCATTAAACAAAGTGTGTCTACATTCACACAATACAGCCTGAAGGTCATTTAATGCAATATTTTTTATAACTTTGAGCACATTGAGCCATCAGAAAACAAAGGTTTCACTATCTCACTCTAAAAATTCCGTATTTCGGAATATTCCGTAATTTGGAATATTTGGATATGGGATACTCAACCTGTATATGTGTGTGTGTGTGTGTGTGTATATATATATATATATATACAGGTTGAGTATCCCATATCCATATATTCCGAAATACGGAATATTCCGAAATACGGACTTTTTTGAGTGAGAGTGAGATAGTGAATCCTTTGTTTTTTGATGTCTCAATGTACACAAACATTGTTTAATACACAAAGTTATTAAAAATATTGTATTAAATGACCTTCAGGCTGTGTGTATAAGGTGTATATGAAACATAAATGAATTGTGTGAATGTAGACACACTTTGCTTAATGCACAAAGTTATAAAAAAATATTGGCTAAAATGACCTTCAGGCTGTGTGTATAAGGTGTATATGTAACATAAATGCATTCTGTGCTTAGATTTAGGTCCCATCACCATGATATCTCACTATGGTATGCAATTATTCCAAAATACGGAAAAATCCCATATCCAAAGTACCTCTGGTCCCAAGCATTTTGGATAAGGGAGACTCAACCTGTATATATATATATATATATATATATATATATATATATATATATATATATATCACTTGCCTACCTGACCCTCTCCATGAGGGAGAAAACGCTCTGTTCCTGGACTCTCCTGGTAATGTATGATTGCCATCACCTGTGGTGAAACACCTTTCTTATCAATTACCCAGCTCACCACAGGTGATGGCAATCATACATTACCAGGAGAGTCCTGGAACAGAGCATTTTCTCCCTCATGGAGAGGGGCAGGTAGGCAAGTATGATATATATGTAGATAGATAGATATACTATAGATTTATATTTATTTCTATATTTTAAAAAATAAATCAAAGTTTGCCATTAAAACATAAAATTACATAATGTTATAATTGAAATATATAAATATTTTATTTATATATATATATATATATATATATATATATACATATATGCAATGATGCCAATACAATTAGTTTTAATCTGGGAATAACTAATAAAAATGCTTTATTGTATTTCCTAGTAACTTACTCTGAGTTTGCATGATGAAAAATAACATTAATTTAAACATTAGTTCTCTAGGTAGTGATCTAACTTGGTACAAAAAAAAAAATATGAAAGATTTAAATAATCATAATCGCAACTATCAGACACAAAATCTATAAAACGGCTGATTTGAAATGTAAATTACTTAAGAGCGGTTTACCAATTCATGTATAATATCATCAAAACGGTCATTTTTCACATAATTCGATATTAAGCCGAACTATTGTTCAAAGCTGAAAAATCCCATGCCTCATAAACATATGTGATAGAGATATACATATAGACTCTTTTATTTTATTTTTTTACAAAGATGGCCTTTATTTTATATCTAAATCTGGTCTCCGGAGCCCTCTAGAGTTTAAATGGCGGCACAGCAGCCGAACAGCGCCGAAAAGAATTAAATACAGCTGAATAATTGAATGAGAGGGCAAGTTCAATCAAGGGTCACCATCTGCCTGACTAGGAATTGTTGGCGCATTTCAGCTAAGCCTCAGTCGCATCATAAACACTCTTATCACGGCTCCGAAAATAAAATAAAATCACTCTTAAAATAATCTAATTATAAAGGATAAAGAAAGTAGCCATGGATACCAGGATGAAGTTGACAAAATTAGTGAGATATTGGAAGATGTATCAGCGCGGGGACAGAACGGCAACGAGCGCAGGACGGCGACATTAAAACCTCATAGACGGAGCATCTATTCTTAAACGTGGTAATAGCTGCGGTTAATGGTCTGTTTGTTAAGGAGACTTGAGAAGTACAATATACAGGACAAGCATCGAAGGCCTGGACTGAATATTTATCCTAATTACACGCTACTTGATATGGCTTTGTGTGGCAGTCAAGGGGCTAATTCACATCTCAAACGCAGCGCTATATATAAATCCTGATTTTTACACGGTCATTTCTTGTCCTGTAAGCGCCTAGTGGGGAGTTTAATCATTGCTGGCAAAAGTCCAACACCCCAATATGTTTGCAGAGGAGCACAAAGCACCCGTCATTGTTGCGTCTACATCATTTTTGTGTACATTGGAGGACACACATAAGCGTAGTTGATGGTGTACTCAATGTGGATGCTGTACGCAGTGGAGTGACCGTTTGCACATACACATCGATAGATTAGCGATTGACCACGCTCAGAACATTTATTCACAAATGTGACAACAGGTAGTCAGCGTTTGGGGGAGGTAACGGAGGACGGCTAGAAAACAGCAGGAGGGTGGCTACCATTCTCTGGCCGTTCCCTAGTCAGTCGCTGCAAAATTCCTGCGCCGTTGGCGAGGCCTTAGTATCTTAGGGGTCTATTCATGAAGCAGTGAAAAGTGTGGAGAAGTGAATCAGTGGAGAAGTTGCTCATGGCAACCAATCAGCTGCTCTGTATAATTTTATAATATGCAAATTATAAATGTTACATCAAAGCTGATTGGTTGCGTATGGGCAACTTCTCCATCGTCTCAATTCTCCACACTTTTCACTGCTTCATGAATAGGCCCCTTAGAGAGCCGTTCTGTCAGTGACTGCACTGGGTTGCTCAGAGGTCTGGCGGTCCGACCAATCTGAAATACCGGCAGAGGGTATCTCTGCGCACAAGACAGCGGCTGAGTCATTTGCATACAAGTCTGATCAGGCCCATTATTCTGGCACAGCGGCCCTCTGCTCTTTGTCTGCCATGTTTTTCTGTACACACCACTCATTGGACACGGCGCTGTCACGCACAACGCTCTGGAACGCAGTTGTGTAATAAACTGACTTACAGTATCTCCCCCACGCTAAAGACTACAACGACAAGGTCACCGCTTCGCGCTACAAGGTCACGGCATTCCCGCGCTATGATACAAGGTTGCAAGCACTTTCTCTTAATTGTACAGCGGATTTTTGTGATGTGGATAATGTTGACATTATCTATATAACCAGACAATAAAGTTGAACAAAATAAATTGTGTTGGTGCTATTGGGGAGTATTACAGAGTGTGGGCAGGGAGTAGTGTGAGGCTGGGATTTTAACCATTTGGACTTAGTGACAGGAGATGAGACCTTGTGGTTTTACCCTGTGTTTTCCTTGTGTGCACCCTGTTTCCTGCTATATCATCACATATCTACTACTAATCAATTAGACGTAACTGGCAAGGGGGCCGTCCACAATGAAATATCCGTATTCACCCCCGTTATACTGTATATTCATTGTTCTTTCCCAACAAGGCAGCAACACATTGCAGCTAAATATAAGAAAGACAGACAGTAACTTCCAACTTTCCTGAAACACTGCAATGTCTGCCGGCTGTACTGGAAGAGATTTCTGCAGAACTATGACCAGGTCCACCATCGGAGGGGGTGCTGGGGGCACAGCTGTCTGGGGCCCAGCCTCTCTGACAGAGAAGGTAGGGCCCAATCTGCTCATGCCACCATCCACCCGTCACGGCTGTCCCTGTCCTCCACCCACCGCAGCGCTGTATTGAAAATGTCCCTTCCAAAATGGCCACCGCCTCAGAGTAGACAGTTATTAAAAATACTAGCGGAGGCGCCTCTAGTTTCTTTAAGAACTGTTGACTCTGAGGCGGCGGCCATTTTTGAAAGGACATTTTATGTTTTCATTTGAAGCAGGCAGGAGCGAACAGCTGGGGGGGAATCTCAATTTTCTTTAAAAAAAAGAAAAAATTATTCTTGTTTGATATTTCTCTATTCTTTTTTTTCGTGTGTGTGTGTGTGGGGGGGGGGGCGGGTGCCTATTTTGTCAGTCCCAGGCCCCCCCAATGTCCTGTAACGTCCAGCGACAAATCAGACTTTATCTATATGGGTGGCAGTCAATTTGCCGGCCGCCAGGTTCCCGGCGGTCAGGAGACCGACGCCGGAATCCCGACAGCTGACAATGCCGGCAGCCAGAATACCGACACCTATAGAGTGGGAATAGATCATGTGGTGAGCAGCGAGCCACCAAGCCTGCAAGGCAATTTGTAGCGCTTGCCCCGCTGCTGGCATTCTGGCGTGCCGGATGCTGCCTTCGGATAGTGACAGCCGACATCCCGTCCGCCGGTAATACATATGTATTCCATCTAAGCTGCTCCAGAAACCTGAAAGCTATGTGATCGCATACCTCTGCCAAGATACAAGCACGGGAAATTGGACAATTCAGGAATGTTCTGCTGATCTTGTGACAGCAGAACATTCGGGGATGCAACCCTGTCCTCAGGGCCAGATGACCCTGAGGACAGGGCTGCATCCCCGAAACATGTCGGCTGAATAAATTGCCCATTTTCTTCATTCCTGCTAATCAGTCTGTTTGAGTGCCGCCTTCCACCCATCGTATATATTGAGGAATAGCAAGTTTCTCCAGGAAAGCACTGCAGCATTACTTTTTGAAGAGGGGAGTGCCGGGTCATTTGTGTGTACCTATACATTATATATATATATATATAAAATACACACACATTTATAAAACACTGCAAGAAAATGGATTTGGACACATCCTCTTTATACCACATTCATTCGCTCAACCCGCGGACTCACTGTCATTCAGCCACAATACACCTCACTACATAACACATTGCAATATACTGCCACACCCAGGACTCAAACCCACAACCTGCTGCATCCCATCCAAACACCTCACCCACCGAGCCACTTGATGCTGAAAAAAAAATAAAAAGAGATTTGCTGTATAGGTATTAGCGGCAAAAGGGGTGAGGTAGGAGACACGGGCAGTCAGGAGATGCTGGGCTTCACACAAGGAGGAAGCTGCAAATGAAAGTAATTAGATAATTCATAATTGACAAGTGCTGCCAATAGCGCCCCCTACCCTGCAGCGCTATGTGCGGAACACGCTGCTATATACGGCCCTGTATCTATCTATCTATCTATCTATCTCATAGCTATCTATATCTACAGTATCTATCGATCTATCTATCTATCTATCTATCTCATAGATATCTATATGTACAGTATCTATCTGTCTGTCTATCTATCTATCTATCTATCTATCTCATAGCTGTCTATATCTACAGTATCTATCTGTCTGTCTATCTATCTATCTATCTAATATCTATATTTATCTATCTCATAGCTATCTATTTCTACAGTATCTATCCTATCTATCTATCTATCTATCTCTGTATCTAATATCTATCTATCTCATAGCTATCTATATCTACAGTATTTATCTATCTATCTATCTATCTAATATCTATATTTATCTATCTCATAGCTATCTATTTCTACAGTATCTATCTTATCTATCTATCTCTGTATCTAATATCTATCTATCTATCTCATAGCTATCTATATCTACAGTATCTATCTATCTATCTAATATCTATATTTATCTATCTCATAGCTATCTATTTCTACAGTATCTATCTTATCTATCTATCTATCTCTGTATCTAATATCTATCTATCTATCTATCTATCTCATAGCTATCTATATCTACAGTATCTATCTATCTATCTATCTATCTATCTATC
This sequence comes from Pseudophryne corroboree, assembly GCF_028390025.1. Lineage (NCBI taxonomy): Eukaryota > Metazoa > Chordata > Amphibia > Anura > Myobatrachidae > Pseudophryne > Pseudophryne corroboree. The sequence goes on along the minus strand of NC_086454.1, from coordinate 363,076,065 downwards.
TATCTATCTATCTATCTATCTATCTAATCTATCTACAGTATCTATCTATCTATCTATCTATCTAATCTATCTACAGTATATATTTATTTCTCTACAGTATCTATCTATCTATCTATCTATCTATCTATCTATCTATCTATCTATCTATCTATCTATCTATCTATCTATCTATCTATCTATCTATCTATCTATCTCATATCTGTCTTTATAGATGCTGCTCCGTGTAATAAAACAAGAGGACGCTTGTATCACAGAGACAAGATGTCATTCTTTTTATATCTGGGAAGATTTCCGATACACTGTAACAGAACCGATGTTTTTTCCTTCTGTTAATTTTAAACAAAACGGATTTCTGAAAACATTGTTTTTAGAATAAACTTTATAGGATATATTCCCTAATTACCTCCAGAAATGTAATAAAGTTCTCCAAAAATTTATTAAAAATCATATTTAAAGCTTTCTCATAAAAGCCACGTTCAGAGGAGACACATTTGAATCCTCCAAGGCTCCTTTATTGAGGCAAATATTAATATTTGTACAGTCTCTAAATTGGAATAAAATTACAAAGATGCAAAGCTATCCTATATCACATTTTATAAACGAGTCGGAAATGCGACGGCAAACACAGCGGCGGATCCAAATCAACGTAAATAATCGCATTAGGATGATTTTTAATCGCATTGTGTACGATGTTCATATATTAAGTGTATCTATGGGAAAACACTTACGGAGTCGCAGAGAGAATGAAGATATTGATAAACCGACTAAACGAAGATCTGATAAACAATTAGTCGACCTGTTTGTTAATGGCGTTTAGTCATAACCATTGTGTGCGAGACCGGCTCTAATTACATTATATGGGGAATGAAGTATTGGAACGCACGGAAAGTGTATTTTAGGGCAGAATTCGCCAAAGCATTGCAGCAAAGCAGAATCTCCCGGTCGGGCCGCTCTGTCGCTGGCTAGGAGGAGATGATCTTAGCGGGCGTCTTATCTGCCGCATTTATCAAGATAACTGATAGTTGATTGCGATTGACTTATTATTGTGCATCTGCCTATTATCAGGGCTAAACGCAGCGCCATCATTGGTGGGATCTCACAGTGGGTGTGGCCAGCGTTCATTTTGAAGCTATTCGCCATTCCTTTTTAGGTCACATGAACACTTGTTATTCCAAACCTATCCTGCGCCAACTGCAGGTGAAAAAAAAAAAAATCTGGAAATGTGCTAAGGCATCTATAAACACCATAATGCGCCAACGCTCCCCGCTGGGTATTGGGAAAATGACCATAGTGTGTAATGCACAGAGGTTGCTTAAGTTGTCTAAACTGCTACATAACTGGGACAGACGGCTTCATAATAAACAATGATCTATCAGACCAGATTTACACACAATATATGAGCCAAAGGGTTCATGTGGGCATTATACACAGGTGCAGCAGTATATGCATGTGGGCATTATACACAGGTGCAGCAGTATATACATGTGGGCATTATACACAGGTGCAGCAGTATATACATGTGGGCATTATACACAGGTGCAGCAGTATATACATGTGGGCATTATACACAGGTGCAGCGGTATATACATGTGGGCATTATACACAGGTGCAGCGGTATATACATGTGGGCATTATACACAGGTGCAGCGGTATATACATGTGGGCATTATACACAGGTGCAGCAGTGTATACATGTGGGCATTATACACAGGTGCAGCAGTTTATACATGTGGGCATTATACACAGGTGCAGCAGTATATACATCTGGGCATTAAACACAGGAGCAGCAGTATATACATGTGGGCATTATACACAGGTGCAGCAGTATATACATGTGGGCATTATACACAGGTGCTGCGGTATATACATGTGGGTATTATACACAGGTGCAGCAGTATATACATGTGGGCATTCTACACAGGTGCAGCGGTATATACATGTGGGCATTGTACACAGGTGCTGCGGTATATACATGTGGGCATTGTACACAGGTGCTGCGGTATATACATGTGGGCATTGTACACAGGTGCAGCGGTATATACATGTGAGCATTGTACACAGGTGCAGCGGTATATACATGTGGGCATTATACACAGGTGCAGCGGTATATACATGTGGGCATTATACACAGGTGCTGCGGTATATACATGTGGGCATTGTACACAGGTGCTGCGGTATATACATGTGGGCATTGTACACAGGTGCAGCGGTATATACATGTGAGCATTGTACACAGGTGCAGCGGTATATACATGTGGGCATTATACACAGGTGCAGCGGTATATACATGTGGGCATTATACACAGGTGCTGCGGTATATACATGTGGGCATTATACACAGGTGCAGCGGTATATACATGTGGGCATTGCACACAGGTGCAGCGGTATACATGTGGGTATTATACACAGGTGCAGCAGTATATACATGTGGGCATTATACACAGGTGCAGCAGTATATACATGTGGGCATTGTACACAGGTGCAGCAGTATATACATGTGGGCATTATACACAGGTTTTGCGGTATATACATGTGGGCATTATACAGAGGTGCAGCAGTATATACATGTGGGCATCATACACAGGTGCAGCAGTATATACATGTGGGCATTGTACACAGGTGCAGCAGTATATACATGTGGGCATTGTACACAGGTGCAGCAGTATATACATGTGGGCATTATACACAGGTGCAGCAATACACACTGCTGGAAATGTGGTGAGTTTTGATCAGAGATGTGCAGAAAAGGTAGGCGGGGGGCACTAATTCTCTCTCTCTCTCTCTCTCTCTCTCTATATATATATATATATATATATATCATTATGATAATAACTACCATTTAATGTAGCCAAATAAATATTTCCCTATTCACAAACACACTGTAAACTGTACATTGGCGCACTGCATCTTGATTAATAAGCGTACTGCTAATGTATGCAAATACAGTATATTGACCCCTGTGTATGATGAGGACAGCTGACCACAGAGTAGTAATATCCCAGGCGGCGGATCAGCCGCTCAGCACATCTAAGGAATTATTGCTGATTCTATATTCTCAGCCTCTTCATGTCTGTAATACTCGAGTGATGTTAATAAACACTCACACTCATCGGTTTGATATGGAATACCGACCGCGGCATCCTGACGAGCATAATACCGACAGGGGAAGGTAAGTATACATACCTTCCCCACATGGCCCCCGAACCCTCCCTCCCCGCAGCCTAAAACTAAACCTCCCATTCCCACCCCCCGCAGCCTAACCCTAAACCTTTCTGGTGGCACCTGAACCCATCGCCCCCTTCCCGCAGCCTAAACCTAACACTCCAACCCCGCAGCCTATCCCTAACCCTCCAACTCCGCAGCCTAACCCTAACCCTACAACCCCGCAGCCTAACCCTAACCCTCCACTAGGAAAAACGTGTGTTCTGTGAGGAAACAAGCACCGTATATTATAAGTTATTACAGATATTTGAAGTCACCTGTGTGATTTTTAATATCCATATAATTTACAGTATATGATCTATAATCTCACATATATAACAAATCTTTTATACATACACATGTATACTTCTTAGACGGGTCACCTCTTGGCTGACTTGCTTTGAAATGCATTGTGTGTTTGGATTCATACAAAGGGGCGGGGCCAATGACATCACAGCAACTCAAATGACTGCACTCTCAGCTGTTTAAATCAAATTGGGACACTTTAGCTTTAATCATACCTGCAGAGCAATGTAAGGTGAGTTCTGGGAACTATAGTTTACTTTCACCCATGAAAAAAGAAAAGTACAATCTCACTTTGCGCGTCCAAATGTCCAAACTGTCCAATGGTCCTCACAATGGAGTATGGATGAAGAACATCTATGATTTCGGCACCCTTGAGATCAGGTGGTTTTTATGAACTCCTCAATGTGAGGGACAGAAGCGGATCTTGCCACGGGCAAGCAGGACTTTTGCCCGGGGCGCTGCCTTCCGGAGTACGCCGGCGCCATCCGGAGGGCGCGCACCATGGCAAGATCCGCCACTGTGCCCCCCGCAGTGCCCCCCGCTGCGAAGGGAACCAGACGCTACGCGTCTAGTTTCCCTTTGTGGAGAGGACCTTTGCTGTGCGGTGCGCGATGACGTCACCGTGCACAGTACAGCATTGTGGCACAGACGCATAATTGACCTCTAGTGTCTATGCTGTGCTATAGGAGAGACGTCATGACTGACGTCTCTCCCATAGATCGGAGGAGAAGAGCGGCGCCGGCGGAGGGCTGCAGCGGTCTGGAATCAGGAGCGGGGATCGTAAGTATAAAATTTTCTTTTTTTTTTCTTTCAGCGGCGCTTCAAGGGGGAAAAATGGGGGCGTAACTGAACATGCCCCCATATGAAGCCACGCCCCTATATTTTTGCCCGGGGCGCCACAAGGGCAAGAACCGGCCCTGGTGAGGGAGTCTGTTACATTTATATTTTATTATTATTATTTTTTTATATTCATTGTATGGTATTCTATATTTATCATTATGGTATATGCATCACTTGGATATTGATGGGTCAATTTGTGTCACGTGACCCGGTGTTTAATACTCCGGATCACGTGATATTATCAATGGGTTGTAGGGGCATGATCTGTTCATATAGTCTGCGCATGCCCATTGCGCTGGGTCTATGGGCTATGTGGGCATGATTTATTTACATAGTCCGCGCATGTCCATCACGCCGGGTCACGTGACTCCATTGTTGTCAGTGAGGCCCACGTTATGAGGGCATTATGTATCCGGATCACGTGGACGACGTTTAACACGCCGGGTCACGTGGTGTCTTTACCCGGCGGCACTGGGTCTGGTACATGCTAGGGGGGGTGTTCCTGCTCGCGTCACTCTGACGAGTTATATGACGCCAGCGTTCTGTTGCCATGTAACCATGGTGACCAGCCCTTGCATGAGTTTTTTCATTCAAATCCCGGGACGTAGTATTGGCGCGAAAATCGGGTGAACCTTCTGTTTAGTAACTCGATCATTGGTTCACAGTGATGTCAATCATGTACCCTGACACCCTTTTGATTGGTTCACTAATTTACACCAATTAGACGCATACACTATTTATAGGATCATGTGTATTGTGATGTTTGTGCACCACAGCTGACCGGGAGCTGAATTCTACATATCCGCGGTATGTTGTATGGTTTATATGCCTTTTATTATGTGGATTTTAACTGTAAAACTATGGATTGTTTGAATCTATATATTTATATATTTCTGTATTTTATAGCTATTCACACTGGTAATCTTGATAAAGACGCCACAGAGCGTTGAAACGCGTTGATACAGTGTGATACGTGGCGTTCAACCAGCACTAGTCATACATGTGAATCTGTTTGACATATTGATATCCGGATTATATATATGTCAACTGTTTTAACATCGTTCCCATCTATGGTATGGCTGTTTGTTCACCACTCTGAATTTTTTTTAAAAACTCTTAAATAAATGAGTTTTTGTTCCTAATGTTGGTTCCTTTCTGGTTTTATAACTATGATATGAGGGAAATTGGCTCCCACCTACACAGTGACGAGTGACTTGGAGCCTTAAAGAAACCTTTACGTGTTTTACATCATTTTAATACAAGTAAGCATAAATGTATGGACCCTTTTCTGACACATCATTTGGGTGACCTTTCTCAGACGGAGGTGGATCTTGGATTTGGGACTATTTTACCACCATTACCATCTTTCTACACATTGGGAAGAACTTTATTCATTTATTCTTTGCAGTACTACACTATGTTGTGTTTTATTTTTGTTTCATGTTGGTTTGAATATCTCCATACTCCATTGTGAGGACCATTGGATAGTTTGGACATTTGGACGCGCAAAGTGAGATTGTACTTTTCTTTTTTCTATTGTTATAATAGGTTGGTGACCTATTTAGTTACCATCTCTTGCTGTTTCCATTGCAGCGCCATAGGGGAAATCTTTTCTGCTTTACTTTCAGCCATGGTTCATACCTGAACATTCCAGTCTTGGGGTTCAGTATTTAATAGAGCGAAACGTGGAGGGGTTCTGTGTACTATGGCTCACTATGAAGAGACTACATAAACTGCAGCGTGCGGACTTTTGAGTGCAATCTGCATAGTTGTGTTGATGCAAGCAGGACTATGTAAAACACACATTCAATTGTGGGTTATTTAATTTAGCCCTGCAGTATGCTGCCCGGACACCTCTTCCCAGGGCTCTTTACAATGCATGTGACCTTTAACATTCTTCCGCCCAAAACTTAATTTTGGTGATTAATGCAATAACTTCCTAAGCATTAATCTGCCCGTATGAAGGATTGAAATGAGGAATTATTGACAGCTGATCGCCTAGAAATGCCAAGATTAAGCACATTTTCTCGTCTGTCCATCCGAATGTTGGAAAATCTATTGATTGGAATATGACATTGTGTAGGAAGTATCATAAATCTCCGCTCCATTAGATTAACAGTGGCATTCAATTAACATAAAATGACATCCTAAAAGAAAAAAAAAAGGCTTTGCGTGAAGATCCATATTTCATATACACGTACATAGCCATCTTTACGTTCTGCGGGAGAGGAGATGAATATTGTATGAATATTGGTGGTTATTACAGCCATTTACTAAAACGTACTTAATAGTGATGACCTTGTTACAATGTTAATAAGGGGCCGTCACTTATTCCCTCTTAGATAATCCTTATATGTTGATTCAGAAGGAGAGTCAACCAGCGGGTTTTGGATTAGCTCCGCATCTTGGCGAGATCATAGACAATCTCATCCCACAGCAGGGATTTAGCGGTCTATTTACTAAAAGCCTTGGACGGATATAAAGTGGACGGAGATACAGTAGCAGCCAATCAGCTCCTAACTGCCACGTCACAGGCTGGGTTTGAAAAATGATAGTTAGAGCTGATTGGCTGGTTCTTTACCTCCATCCACTTTATCTTCATCCAAGGCTTAGTAAATAGACCCCTAAAGCGGTTATCTCCACACTTTCTAATGAAGCGCCATCGTCTCAGGACAAGCCCCAATGGGTCCAGGTCTTGCTCTAAACAGTTTAGTGAAGTTCACATTTTAGCAAGAGACCCCGACCTCCAAACAGGGAGAGCTGTGGCGGCCCGATGCCCGTGACCCAGGGCTCATGGTACTCCGCCTCTTAGCAATAGCTGGGTCATCAAATACCTTTAGAACTTTAGAAGCATATAGTCTGCGCTGAACGATCGGAATATTGTGGCAGGCGTCCAATCCCCAACCACTACATTGGTAAACGTTCAACGCGAATAGTTTTATGCCCGAAGAGGTCCCAGGCATTGGCTAGAATGTTCTACTAGTTTGGGTGATGGGTTTATTAATACAGACTAGTATAATATACAAAGCCAATACATTTATTTTGTTTTGAATGGGTTTTCCAGTACCCAAGCACTTGGAAAGAAGTGAGAACAAATGCAAATTGCATCACATCAGTACAGAAGTGTATTCATTCATTGAGGTGGGCGTGGCCAAGTTATGGTCATTTCTTTTTAATTGTGAATGATTTGATAAAACTTCCATTTTTTTACATCTAAAATTATTTAACTTTATTTCCCTTCATCATCTTCATTATTATTATTATTATAATTAGTAGTAGCTGTTCTACCCATTCTTCAGGAGTTTCTGATTTTCACGGTTGTAAATATAAATGAGTGTTAATACTTTGGTCAATCTATAAAGATATTTGAGACGTCTTAATGTAAGTAAATATTAATCCATGGGTTTTGGCGTTATCCGAGGAGCGCCCGTAGCAGATACGGTAAAAAGTGATAGGATCATTTTTGTAGTTTATTAAATTCTACACACTGGAGGCGCAATCCAAATTTTAATAAGATTGTCCGTTTGGGTGTTATCGTTCACACAACGCAAGCCACGCATCGGTAATGACGTCATTATGTCACCCCCTGTACATCCTCTTAGGGGGGGTTTATTACAATTCTAATGATGTAGTTTTCCTATTTCCCACCTGCAGAATATCTGTGTTACATTTCATCTTCCTGACATATCGGGGAGTAAGAGAATTAGTTATGAGTGAGTGACTGAGTGAGTCAGTGAGACAGTGAGTGAGTCAGTCAGTAAGTGAGTCAGTGAGTGAGTCAGTGAGTGAGTGAGTCAGTGAGTGAGTCAGTGAGTGAGTGAGGGCTTTTGCATTTATATATACAGATTAATATGTGCTGTGCGCTATAAGCCTTTAAAAACAACTTTTTTTCTGAGACTATTGATTAATTAACTCAAATAACCTGATAATACGTGTAACACATTTTCTATCTAGGTGTATATAATGTATCACTCACCAAACAGCAAATATAGGGCCTGATTCAGATTTGTATGTAAACCTGGTGGTTATGTCCAAATCCGATGGCGGGTGTACTACACATGTGCAGAACGAGTCTCGCGTGATCGCTCACAGTCCCCCCTAGCTGCAGGATGAGTAACATGTTGCAGCGTTTGGGGGCGGCGGTGACGGGGACCGTTCTACAGAACAGGGGAGCATCACCCTCCTTTTGTATGCATGCCGAGCCCATGCTCTGCATCGTTGGATGCGGAATTCCTGGATCCGGCAGAGGGCAGTCTGAGTAAGCTTCGAGGGCTGCGAACATGGCGACCGATCTGATGCTGCGATTTGGAAGCAGCACTCGGATCGCCGATACGGCAGAAGGCGTGCATTTCCTACAGCCGCCTCCTACAGCATTACCATATCAAGTGTCCGATATTGCTCCGCCGATTCCGTGCGCAATAAGAAGATTTCATGCGGAATATTTAGAATTCTTTAGGAAAATACCATTTTTATTGCTACAAGTTCTCCCCTGACGGTGATTCAGCGCTGACTCCAGGGGGAAAGCAATTTCCTGAAATAAAGGAAAATCTATAAAAAGTAAAAAAAAAAACCCTTGGCCTGAATACTCGGGACTGAATTGTCCAATATCACCAGTATACAGTATACACGGCAACAGATTACCCGCTGTATATATATATATCTGCCAGTGCTACCAGTACAGTATACACAGCAACAGATTACCTGCTGTATATATATATCTGCCAGTGCTACCAGTATACAGTATACACAGCAACAGATTACCCGCTGTATATATATATATATATCTGCCAGTGCTACCAGTATACAGTATACACAGCAACAGATTACCCACTGTATATATATATATCTGCCTGTGCTACCAGTATACAGTATACACCGCAGCAGATTACCCGCTATATATATATATATCTGCCTGTGCTACCAGTATACAGTATACACAGCAACAGATTACCCGCTATATATATATATCTGCCAGTGCTACCAGTATACAGTATACACAGCAACAGATTACCCACTGTATATATATATATCTGCCTGTGCTACCAGTATACAGTATACACAGCAACAGATTACCCGCTATATATATATATCTGCCAGTGCTACCAGTATACAGTATACACAGCAGCAGATTACCCGCTGTATATATATGTGTCTGCCAGTGCTACCAGTATACAGTATACACAGCAACAGATTACCCGCTGTATATATATATATATATCTGCCAGTGCTACCAGTATACAGTATACACAGCAGCAGATTACCCGCTGTATCTATATATATATATCTGCCAGTGCTACCAGTATACAGTATACACAGCAGCAGATTACCCGCTGTATATATATATATATATATCTGCCAGTGCTACCAGTATACAGTATACACAGCAACAGATTACCCGCTGTATATATATATATATATCTGCCAGTGCTACCAGTATACAGTATACACAGCAGCAGATTACCCGCTGTATCTATATATATATATCTGCCAGTGCTACCAGTATACAGTATACACAGCAGCAGATTACCCGCTGTATATATATATATATCTGCCAGTGCTACCAGTATGTTCCTACTGACTGAACCGTTTCCAGTCTTACACTTAATAAGAAGAGTATTGGCAAATGACGGGAATATGTCACTGACTGTGATGGTGCCGCGATGCTCCTCAGGCGTCCGCGACGTGTCTCTTGCGCACTCATACTGCTCAGATTGTGCCTTTGGGGACGGTTTCTTTTCATGCGTCTTTGTTTTTCCTTTTATATATTACTTTAGTTACTACTTCAAATTGTATTTCTCCTGTTATTGCTTAAGCCACCTCTGATTTGTGGTCCCCCCCCTTTTCCTTTCTGTACCCCCCCCCCCCTTTTCCTTTCTGTATCCCCCCCCCCCCCATCTATGTGTTGTTTTTGTATTAAACTTTAATAAGAACTATTGATGGAAACATGACAGAGTATTTCCGAGCTCTTGGTGGAAATATCACTTTGCATCGTTCAGAGAGAATGTTAAAAGAATATATTAACTGAAATAACATACTGTATACTGTAGTGTACCTGGGGTGACGCAGCCCCCTACGAGAAATATAATGGGCGAACTGATCCCCAAAACTCACAGCTGGCTTCTAATGATATCCGGTCTCTAGGTCGGCCACACTCAAGTCGGCAGTCCTAACTGTATTTATGTAAAATGTCAGGGGCTGATTGCGTCGTACTTTATCTCTCTACAAGCTCTTATAAATCTCCCCCATGTGTCCACCCAAAATGAAAACTTAGTTATCCTGTAATAAGCACTGGAGAGAGATAAAGTACCAGCTAATCAGCTCCAGACTGTCATTTTTCAAACACAGCCTGTGACATGGCAGCTAGACACTGATTATCTGGTGCTTTATCTCTGTCCAAGGCTTAGTACATAGGGGGTCAGTTTTTCGCAGCGTACCGATCAGGTCAGAACTGCGCATGTGCCCTCGCCGCAGATTGACAGGCAGAGGCGGTCGCTGGGCGGGAGGGGTGAAACGGCCCGACGTTTCGTGGGCGTGGTACGGGCAACGCAGGCGTGGCCGGACTGTGCGAGGAGTGGCCCGCAGCGGCGGCGTGACGTCACACGCAGCCGCTGCGGGCCGGGGAGCGATGAGTAGCCCCCGGCCAGCACGCTAAAGCTGCGCTGGCCGGGAGCTACTCTTGAAGTGCAAAGGCATCACCGCTGTGCTGCGGGGGAGGGGGGACACTGACATGCGGGGCGTACTAGCCCTGTGCTGGGCGTCCTCCCGCATGTCAGTGTGAGTTTAGCACAGCTACGATCAACTCGGAATGACCCCCATAGACTCCTAAGTCTTGAATGGCGATAAGGTGGACAGAGATAAAAAAAAAAAAAAGTCCCAACCAACCAGCTCCTAGCTGTCATTTTTCAGCCTGTGACATGGCAATTAAGATCTGATTGCCCAATACTTTATCTCCGCCCAAGGCTTAGTAAATAGACCCCCCAAATCTTTTAAAAATTGAGACTGCTTCTGGCAATGTGGTCCTGGAGATATCAACGACATTTAAAGAAGAATATATTTTCTAACAAGTTTCGGGTTACAAGAAGAATTAGGCAGAATGTATATAAATAGGAAATTCAGCATGGTTAGAAGCTGCAAAATAGGAATTAAAAAGGCCGACGTGTAATTCAAGAAAAATAACAGATTAGCCGTGTACACAGGCTGGGAGGCTGGAATTGCAGCATTGTCACATGAGATATTCTTTACTCCCTTATAGAATGGGAGTGCGTGTTAGCAACCAATCAAGTATCTTATTTGATTGTCCAACTGGCACTAGATCAATCAAACTTAATTGCTGATTGGTTTACTGCACATTTGCACTGTGTTAATAAATGACCTCTGACGCCACCTCTTCATCACGAGATACAAAGTAGCCCATGTAATTGGGTCTTAAAGTCTAATATATTTTAATATGAACCCTTTTGTATTTAGTTATTACTATTTCTAAAAGGATAATAAAACAAAGGTTTTTTCAATGATCTATTATGATAAATAATACTATCATGATTTTTTTCCCCTTTAATTTGCACCATCTCGGTATGAAGTCTGCAATGAATATTATCTTTCTGTTCTTCTTGCCAGTCAATGCTTTGCTGAATGGCATGAGTGCATTTGTAATTTCCACTTGGTTTGTGGACACAGAGCTCCCTCTTGTGGTGTAAAAATATATTACATGTGATAGTAAGTTGGTTAGATAATACTCTAATTATTACTGTTACTAGGTGATTCATCGCGCCCTACAGGCGCTCTTCACACCGTCGTAAGGGGCTACGCCCCCTTAACCCTTGCACACCCTTGTGGCGTGCAATATTTTTATTATATGGAGTATTACATCTAATCATAATTGTGTGAGTGGTTAAATATTGCACGGACAAAGGGCGTGCGATGGTTAAGGGGTCGAAGCCCCTTGCAACTGCGTGAACAGTGCACGCATAGCCTGATGAATCACCTAGTAGGTGCTTTGGTTGGGGGAGTGGCGGGTGCGGGGAAGATACGGATGGAACCCTGGGGTGCCGCGGGAGGGGCGGTTGCGGTGGTGCTGCAGGTGTGGGAGGGGCTGGTGCGGTGGTGCCACAGGTGGAGGAGGGTGCGTGGGTGCCACGGGTGGTGGTCCGGAGCCACTGCGGGTGGGGGAGGAGCAGTTGCGGGGGTGTCCCGGGTGGGGGGGGGCGGATGCGGTAGTGCGGCGGGAGGGGTGGGTGCGGGGTTGCTACAGGTGGGGGAGGGGGCCCGGAGCTACTGCGGATGCTGGAGGGGGTGTGTGGGGGTGCCACGGATGGGGCCAGAGGTACTGTGAGTCGGGGAGGGGCGGGTAATGTTTATCCTGCTTCTCCTCCTGTCAGCAGCTAAGCTGCTGTCCTCCCTTTGGCAGTGGCTCTCCCGGAGACTCGCACAGCAGCCAGTCACTATTGTTAGCACCGGTGTCCCAACATGCCGCATTACAGGGAAGAAGATGTACCCAATAAACTACAGCTCCCAGCAGCCCAAAGGGGCGGAATGCTTTGGCGCTAAGGGCTGCTGGGAGCTGTAGTTTATTTAGTGCGTCTACTTCCCTGTAATGTGGCGCATTGGGACACTGGTGCTAACAATAGTGACTGGCTGGCAGAACTGTGTGACTGGCTGAATCAATGTAAAAGGTGAGAGTGCTGTGCAGTGTCAGTGACACAGCACACAGGCCCGGCGCTAGCCGCTCAGCAAAGGGATGCAGTGCAGGGAGGCACCAGGAAGGAGAGACGTTCTCCCTGCTCTGCATCCCTGTGCTGAGCTGCTGCTGCTATCCCTGCTGCTGCTGCCAGCTGCTGTCACACATGCTGCGGCACGGGAAGCGCAAAACCTTTTCTTCCTCTCGGCGCCGGCAGCACAAAGCCTCCTCTCCCCCTCCCCTCCCCTGTGTGACATTCAGTGGCCGGGAGGGAGCTAAAGTGGGTGGAGCTAGATGGGAGTAAGGGGAGGAGCTACACAGGACCATGCTGCAGCAGGAGGATGAGCTGCTACAGCTTTGGCCAGCCAGACTTCATTAGATAAGTGTCTGGAAAGAGAGTGAGTGTGTGTGTGTATATACAGTGTCTGTGTATACTGTATATATGTGTGACTGTGTATGTGTGTGTAATGTATGTACAGTGTGTGTGTGTGTGTTTGTATATATATGTGTCTGTTGTGTGTGTATATGTGACTGCTGCATAATGTGTGTAGGCGTCACTGGTACAGGGGGCGTTACGTGTGTAAGCATCACTGGTACAGGAGGCGTTACATGTGCAAGCATCACTGGTACGGGGGCGTTATGTGTGTAAGCGTCACTGCTACAGGGGGTGTTACTTGTGTAAGCGTCACTGGTTCAGGGGGCATTACATGTGTAAGTGTCTCTACTACAGGGGTCATTATGTGCGCTGTGCATTGGTAAAGTATGCGAGGGTGCAAATTTATAGTTTGCAGGGGGGCGCCGAACACTCTAGCAACGGCCCTGACTGTACACCCACTGCACTGCACAGCACTGTCACCTTTTACATTGATTCAGCGTCCAGACATTACCCTCCGCGATATCACCCACTCTATCCGTTACATTAGCCATCTCGGGGCTTCCAGGCCGGCAGGCCAGGTGCTGTGTTGCGAAGTCAGGGCCTCTGGGGATCTGGGCGCGGCTGTGGCGGGGAGGCACTTCTGTGACATCACACACAGAGCAGGCTCCGTGCTCAGAGAGTATGCGACGCAGGGAGGGCTATGAAAGCCTTCCGCTGCGCCGCTTTCATACACATCTATGCCAGTGGCCGCAGCAGCTTTTGTTCCACCTGCGGTGCGGCTAGGGAGTGGGCATTGTTGATGTCGGAGGGGGCAGGTGGACTGGCAGCAAGACATTGGTGGTCATTCCGAGTTGATCGCTCGCTAGCAGTTTTTAGCAGCCGTGCAAACGCTCGCTATGCCACCGCCCACTGGGAGTGTATTTTAGCTTAGCAGAAGTGCGAACGAAGGGATCGGAGAGCGGGTACAAAAATATTTTGCGCAGTTTCAGAGTAGCTTCAGACCTACTCGGAGCTTGCGATCACTTCAGACCATTCAGTTCCTGATTTAACGTCATAAACATGGCCTGCCACGCCTGCGTTTTTCTGAACACTCCCTGAAAACGGTCAGTTGACACCCAGAAACGCCCTCTTCCTGTCAATCACTCTGCGGCTGCCTGTGCGACTGAAAAGCATCGCTAGACCATGTGTAAAACGACATCATTCGTTGTAATAGTACGTCGCACGTGCGCATTGCGCTGCATACGCATGCGCAGAAGTGCCGAGTTTTTGGCTGATCGCTGCACAGCGAACGAAAGCAGCTAGCGATCAACTTGGAATGACCCCCATAGGACGCTGCAGTAAAAGGATGTTTCCCCCCCCCCATCTACAGTGCAGAGACTTGCTGCAGATGCAGCGGCATACCCTCCAGCTGCACCTTTTTGGCAGGTACAGTCCCTTTTTTATGGTCTGTACCGTTTTTTGACTCTCCAAGCTTCCATTGAAAGTATAGGAAAAGGGGCGTGGCCACGCCGCTGTACCCGTGGCCACGCCCCCTTTTCGCATGTGTATCAATGTTTATGTGTAAATTGTTGGAGGGTGTGATGCTGCAGATGCATGGGGCCTATTTTGGGGTGTGGGCCTGGAGCTGCAGCTCCATCAGTTCCATTGCTAATACTGCTCTGTGAAAACACAGCAGGCAAAGGGCAGAGCCTCTCATTGGATGTAACCTGTGTGGGAGGGCGTTTCTCGCCCAATCAGCTGTGAACTGGGTGTGATAGAGCTGCCACTGACCCAATGAGAGCTCCTAGCCACGCCCAGCGTTAGAGACCCAGGCACAGAATCACAGGGCTATTATATAGGAGATTATACTTTATTTCCAAAGAACAAACATTGTATACAGTGGAAAACACAGCGATACGGCTAATATATTATACAGTGTTGGAAATACTGGTAAAAGCTTGGAAAAGAAAAGGAATAAGTACTCAGGCAATACTCAGGCCAGACGCACAACGCACACCACACACACACACACACACACACACACACACACACACACACACACCTAGTTATGCCGGTCTGTGCAAATTAAAAAAAAAAAAAAAAATCTGCTTCTGGAAAATGTAGATAATTCCTGCTTGAGGATGTCACGTTAGGTCATTATTTTTACACCACCTGTAATTACAGTCAAGGATACGGGAACAAGAGGAGCAACCTTCCCTGTCACAGTTACATGTGTTATATACAGGGTGTAGCTTCCATAGGTGCAGGGAGTGCAGCTGCTATGGGGCCAGAGCTGAGAGGAGCCTCCTTCCCTGTCACAGTTACATGTGTTATATACAGGGTGTAGCTACCATAGGTGCAGGGAGTGCAGCTGCTATTGGGCCCAGAGCTGAGAGGGGGCACCTTCCCTGTCACAGTTACATGTGTTATATACAGGGTGTAGCTACCATAGGTGCAGGGAGTGCAGCTGCTATGGGGCCAGAGCTGAGAGGGGCCACCTTTCCTGTCACAGTTACATGTGTTATATACAGGGTGTAGCTACCATAGGTGCAGGGAGTGCAGCTGCTATGGGGCCCAGAGCTGAGAGGGGCCACCTTCCCTGTCAGTTACATGTGTTATATACAGGGTGTAGCTACCATAGGTGCAGGGAGTGCAGCTGCTATGGGGCCAGAGCTGAGAGGGGCCACCTTCCCTGTCACAGTTACATGTGTTATATACAGGGGTGTAGCTCCATAGGAGCAAGGAGTGCAGCTGCTATGGGGCCAAGAGCTGAGAGGGGCCACCTTCCCTGTCACAGTTACATGTGTTATATACAGGGTGTAGCTACCATAGCTGAAGGGAGTGCAGCTGCTATGGGCCCAGAGCTGAAAGGGGCCACCTTCCCTGTCACAGTTACATGTGTTATATACAGGGGTGTAGCTACCATAGGTGCAGGGAGTGCAGCTGCTATGGGGCCAGACCTGAGACGGGCCACCTTCCCTGTCACAGTTACATGTGTTATATACAGGGGTGTAGCTACCATAGGTGCAGGGAGTGCAGCTGCTATGGGGCCAGAGAGGAGCCACATTCCATGTCACAGTTACATGTGTTATATACAGGGTGTTGTTACCATAGGTGCAGGCAGTGCAGCTGCTATGGGTCCAGAGCTGAGAGGGGCCGCCTTCCCTGTCACATTTACATGTGTTATATACAAGGTGTAGCTACCATAGGTGCAGGGAGTGCAGCTGCTATGGGGCCCAGAGCTGAGAGGGGCCACCTTTCCTGTCACAGTTACATGTGTTATATACAGGGTGTAGCTACCATAGGTGTAGAGAGTGCAGCTGCTATGGGGCCCAGAGCTGAGAGGGGCCACCTTCCCTGTCACAGTTACATGTGTTATATACAGGGTATAGCTACCATAGGAGCAGGGAGTGCAGCTGCTATGGGGCCAGAGCTGAGAGGGGCCACCTTCACTGTCACAGTTACATGTGTTATATACAGGGGTGTAGCTACCATAGGAGCAGGGAGTGCAGCTGCTATGGGGCCAGAGCTGAGAGGGGCCACCTTTCCTGTCACAGTTACATGTGTTGTATACAGGGTGTAGCTACCATAGGTGCAGGGAGTGCAGCTGCTATGGGGCCCAGAGCTGAGAGTGGCCACCTTTCCTGTCACAGTTACATGTGTTGTATATAGGGTGTAGCTACCATAGGGGCAGGGAGTGCAGCTGCTATGGGGCCCAGAGCTGAGAGGGGCCACCTTTCCTGTCACAGTTACATGTGTTGTATACAGGGTGTAGCTACCATAGGTGCAGGGAGTGCAGCTGCTATGGGGCCCAGAGCTGAGAGGGGCCACCTTTCCTGTCACAGTTACATGTGTTATATACAGGGTGTAGCTACCATAGGTGCAGGGAGTGCAGCTGCTATGGGGCCCAGAGCTGAGAGGGGCCACCTTTCCTGTCACAGTTACATGTGTTATATACAGGGTGTAGCTACCATAGGTGCAGGGAGTGCAGCTGCTATGGGGCCCAAGCTGAGAGGGGCCACCTTCCCTGTCACAGTTACATGTGTTATATACAGGGTGTAGCTACCATAGGTGCAGGGAGTGCAGCTGCTATGGGGTCCAGAGCTGAGAGGGGCCACCTTCCCTGTCACAGTTACATGTGTTATATACAGGGTGTAGCTACCATAGGTGCAGGGAGTGCAGCTGCTATGGGGCCAGAGCTGAGAGGGGCCACCTTCCCTGTTACAGTTACATGTGTTATATACAGGGTGCAGCTACCATAGGTGCAGGGAGTGCAGCTGCTATGGGGCCAGAGCTGAGAGGGGCCGCCTTCCCTGTCACAGTTACATGTGTTATATACAGGGTGTAGCTACCATAGGTGCAGGGAGTGCAGCTCCTATGGGGCCAGAGCTGAGAGGGGTCAGCTTCCCTTTCACAGTTACATGTGTTATATACAGGGTGTAGCTACCATAGGTGCAGGGAGTGCAGCTGCTATGGGGCCAGAGCTGAGAGGGGTCACCTTCCCTGTCACAGTTACATGTGTTATATACAGGGAGTAGTTACCATAGGTGCAGGGAGTGCAGCTGCTATGGGGCCAGAGCTGAGAGGGGTCACCTTCCCTGTCACAGTTACATGTGTTATATACAGGGTGTAGCTACCATAGGTGCAGGGAGTGCAGCTGCTATGGGGCCAGAGCTGAGAGGGGCCACCTTCCCTGTCACAGTTACATGTGTTATATACAGGGTGTAGCTACCATAGGTGCAGGGAGTGCAGCTGCTATGGGGCCAGAGCTGAGAGGGGCCACCTTCCCTGTTACAGTTACATGTGTTATATACAGGGTGCAGCTACCATAGGTGCAGGGAGTGCAGCTCCTATGGGGCCAGAGCTGAGAGGGGTCAGCTTCCCTTTCACAGTTACATGTGTTATATACAGGGTGTAGCTACCATAGGTGCAGGGAGTGCAGCTGCTATGGGGCCAGAGCTGAGAGGGGTCACCTTCCCTGTCACAGTTACATGTGTTATATACAGGGTGTAGCTACCATAGGTGCAGGGAGTGCAGCTGCTATGGGGCCAGAGCTGAGAGGGGCCACCTTCCCTGTCACAGTTACATGTGTTATATACAGGGTGTAGCTACCATAGGTGCAGGGAGTGCAGCTGCTATGGGCCCAGAGCTGAGAGGAGCCACCATCCCTGTCACAGTTACATGTGTTATATACAGGGTGTAGCTACCATAGGTGCAGGGAGTGCAGCTGCTATGGGTCCAGAGCTGAGAGGGGCCACCTTCCCTGTCACAGTTACATGTGTTATATACAGGGTGTAGCTACAATAGGTGCAGGGAGTGCAGCTGCTATGGGGCCAGAGCTGAGAGGAGCCATCTTCCCTGTCACAGTTATATGTGTTATATACAGGGTGTAGCTACCATAGGTGCAGGGAGTGCAGCTGCTATGGGGCCAGAGCTGAGAGGGGCCACCTTCCCTGTCACAGTTACATGTGTTATATACAGGGTGTAGCTACCATAGGTGCAGGGAGTGCAGCTGCTATGGGGCCAGAGCTGAGAGGAGCCATCTTCCCTGTCACAGTTATATGTGTTATATACAGGGTGTAGCTACCATAGGTGCAGGGAGTGCAGCTGCTATGGGGCCAGAGCTGAGAGGAGCCACCTTCCCTGTCACAGTTACTTGTGTTATATACAGGGTGTATCTACCATAGGTGCAGGGAGTGCAGCTGCTATGGGGCCAGAGCTGAGAGGGGCCACCTTCCCTGTCACAGTTACATGTGTTATATACAGGGTGTAGCTACCATAGGTTCAGGGAGTGCAGCTGCTTTGGGGCCAGAGCTGAGAGGAGCCACCTTCCCTGTCACAGTTACATGTGTTATATACAGGGTGTAGCTACCATAGGTGCAGGGAGTGCAGCTGCTATGGGGCAAGAGCTGAGAGGGGCCACCTTCCCTGTCACAGTTACATGTGTTATATACAGGGTGTAGCTATCATAGGTGCAGGGAGTGCAGCTGCTATGGGGCCCAGAGCTGAGAGGAGCCACCTTCCCTGTCACAGTTACATGTGTTATATACAGGGTGTAGCTACCATAGGTGCAGGGAGTGCAGCTGCTATGGGGCCCAGAGCTGAGAGGAGCCACCTTCCCTGTCACAGTTACATGTGTTATATACAGGGTGTAGCTATCATAGGTGCAGGGAGTGCAGCTGCTATGGGGCCCAGAGCTGAGAGGAGCCACCTTCCCTGTCACAGTTACATGTGTTATATACAGGGTGTAGCTACCATAGGTGCAGGGAGTGCAGCTGCTATGGGGCCCAGAGCTGAGAGGAGCCACCTTCCCTGTCACAGTTACATGTGTTATATACAGGGTGTAGCTACCATAGGTGCAGGGAGTGCAGCTGCTATGGGGCCCAGAGCTGAGAGGGGCCACCTTCCCTGTCACAGTTACATGTGTTATATACAGGGTGTAGCTACCATAGGTGCGGGGAGCGCAGCTGCTATGGGGCTAGAGCTGAGAGGAGCCACCTTCCCTGTACAGTTACATGTGTTATATACAGGGTGTAGCTACCATAGGTGCAGGGAGTGCTGCTGCTATGGGGCCCAGAGCTGAGAGGGGCCACCTTCCCTGTCACAGTTACATGTGTTATATACAGGGTGTAGCTACCATAGGTGCAGGGAGTGCAGCTGCTATGGGGCCCAGAGCTGAGAGGGGTCACCTTCCCTGTCACAGTTACATGTGTTATATACAGGGTGTAGCTACCATAGGTGCAGGGAGTGCAGCTGCTATGTGGCCAGAGCTGAGAGGGGCCACCTTCCCTGTCACAGTTACATGTGTTATATACAGGGTGTAGCTACCATAGGTGCAGGCAGTGCAGCTGCTATGGGGCCCAGAGCTGAGAGGGGCCACCTTCCCTGTCACAGTTACATGTGTTATATACAGGGTGTAGCTACCATAGGTGCAGGCAGTGCAGCTGCTATGGGGCCCAGAGCTGAGAGGGGCCACCTTCCCTGTCACAGTTACATGTGTTATATACAGGGTGTAGTTACCATAGGTGCAGGGAGTGCAGCTGCTATGGAGCCCAGAGCTGAGAGGGGCCACCTTCCCTGTCACAGTTACATGTGTTATATACAGGGTGTAGCTACCATAGGTGCAGGGAGTACAGCTGCTATGGGGCCCAGAGCTGAGAGGAGCCACCTTCCCTGTCACAGTTACATGTGTTATATACAGGGCGGTGCTACCATAGGTGCAGGGAGTACAGCTGCTATAGGGCCCAGAGCTGAGAGGGGCCACCTTCCCTGTCACAGTTACATGTGTTATATACAGGGTGTAGCTACCATAGGTGCAGGGAGTGCAGCTGCTATGGAGCCCAGAGCTGAGAGGGGCCACCTTCCCTGTCACAGTAACATGTGTTATATACAGGGTGTAGTTACCATAGGTGCAGGGAGTGCAGCTGCTATGGGGCCCAGAGCTGAGAGGGGCCACCTTCCCTGTCACAGTAACATGTGTTATATACAGGGTGTAGTTACCATAGGTGCAGGGAGTGCAGCTGCTATGGGGCCCAGAGCTGAGAGGGGCGACCTTCCCTGTCACAGTTACATGTGTTATATACAGGGTGTAACTACCATAGGTGCAGGCAGTGCAGCTGCTATGGGGCCAGAGCTGAGAGGTGCCACCTTCCCTGTCACAGTTACATGTGTTATATACAGGGTATAGCTACCATAGGTGCATAGAGTGCAGCTGCTATGGGGCCCAGAGCTGAGAGGGGCCACCTTCCCTGTCACAGTTACATGTGTTATATACAGGGTGTAGCTACCACAGGTGCAGGGAGTACAGCTGCTATGGGGCCAGAGTTGAGAGGGGCCACCTTCCTTGTCACAGTAACATGTGTTATATACAGGGTGTAACTACCATAGGTGCAGGCAGTGCAGCTGCTATGGGGCCAGAGCTGAGAGGAGCCACCTTCCCTGTCACAGTTACATGTGTTATATACAGGGTATAGCTACCATAGGTGCATAGAGTGCAGCTGCTATGGGGCCCAGAGCTGAGAGGGGCCACCTTCCCTGTCACAGTTACATGTGCTATATACAGGGTGTAGCTACCATAGGTGCAGGCAGTGTAGCTGCTATGGGGCCCAGAGCTGAGAGGAGCCACCTTCCCTGTCACAGTTACATGTGTTATATACAGGGTGTAGCTACCATAGGTGCAGGGAGTGCAGCTGCTATAGGGCCCAGAGCTGAGAGGGGCCACCTTCCCTGTCACAGTTACATGTGTTATATACAGGGTGTAGCTACCATAGGTGCAGGGAGTGCAGCTGCTATGGGGCCAGAGCTGAGAGGGGCCACCTTCCCTGTCACAGTTACATGTGTTATATACAGGGTGTAGCTACCATAGGTGCAGGGAGTGCAGCTGCTATGGGGCCCAGAGCTGAGAGGGGCCACCTTCCCTGTCACAGTTACATGTGTTATATACAGGGTGTAGCTACCATAGGTGCAGGGAGTGCAGCTGCTATGGGGCCAGAGCTGAGAGGGGCCACCTTCCCTGTCACAGTTACATGTGTTATATACAGGGTGTAGCTACCATAGGTGCAGGGAGTGCAGCTGCTATGAGGCCAGAGCTGAGAGGGACCACCTTCCCTGTCACAGTTACATGTGTTATATACAGGGTGTAGCTACCATAGGTGCAGGGAGTGCAGCTGCTATGGGGCCAGAGCTGAGAGGGACCACCTTCCCTGTCACAGTTACATGTGTTATATACAGGGTGTAGCTACCATAGGTGCAGGGAGTGCAGCTGCTATGAGGCCAGAGCTGAGAGGGGCCACCTTCCCTGTCACAGTTACATGTGTTATATACAGGGTGTAGCTACCATAGGTGCAGGGAGTGCAGCTGCTATGAGGCCAGAGCTGAGAGGGGCCACCTTCCCTGTCACAGTTACATGTGTTATATACAGGGTGTAGCTACAATAGGTGCAGGGAGTGCAGCTGCTATGGGGCCAGAGCTGAGAGGAGCCATCTTCCCTGTCACAGTTATATGTGTTATATACAGGGTGTAGCTACCATAGGTGCAGGGAGTGCAGCTGCTATGGGGCCAGAGCTGAGAGGGGCCACCTTCCCTGTCACAGTTACATGTGTTATATACAGGGTGTAGCTACCATAGGTGCAGGGAGTGCAGCTGCTATGGGGCCAGAGCTGAGAGGGGCCACCTTCCCTGTCACAGTAACATGTGTTATATACAGGGTGTAGCTACCATAGGTTCAGGGAGTGCAGCTGCTTTGGGGCCAGAGCTGAGAGGAGCCACCTTCCCTGTCACAGTTACATGTGTTATATACAGGGTGTAGCTACCATAGGTGCAGGGAGTGCAGCTGCTATGGGGCAAGAGCTGAGAGGGGCCACCTTCCCTGTCACAGTTACATGTGTTATATACAGGGTGTAGCTATCATAGGTGCAGGGAGTGCAGCTGCTAAGGGGCCCAGAGCTGAGAGGAGCCACCTTCCCTGTCACAGTTACATGTGTTATATACAGGGTGTAGCTACCATAGGTGCAGGGAGTGCAGCTGCTATGGGGCCCAGAGCTGAGAGGAGCCACCTTCCCTGTCACAGTTACATGTGTTATATACAGGGTGTAGCTATCATAGGTGCAGGGAGTGCAGCTGCTATGGGGCCCAGAGCTGAGAGGAGCCACCTTCCCTGTCACAGTTACATGTGTTATATACAGGGTGTAGCTACCATAGGTGCAGGGAGTGCAGCTGCTATGGGGCCCAGAGCTGAGAGGAGCCACCTTCCCTGTCACAGTTACATGTGTTATATACAGGGTGTAGCTACCATAGGTGCAGGGAGTGCAGCTGCTATGGGGCCCAGAGCTGAGAGGGGCCACCTTCCCTGTCACAGTTACATGTGTTATATACAGGGTGTAGCTACCATAGGTGCGGGGAGCGCAGCTGCTATGGGGCTAGAGCTGAGAGGAGCCACCTTCCCTGTACAGTTACATGTGTTATATACAGGGTGTAGCTACCATAGGTGCAGGGAGTGCTGCTGCTATGGGGCCCAGAGCTGAGAGGGGCCACCTTCCCTGTCACAGTTACATGTGTTATATACAGGGTGTAGCTACCATAGGTGCAGGGAGTGCAGCTGCTATGTGGCCAGAGCTGAGAGGGGCCACCTTCCCTGTCACAGTTACATGTGTTATATACAGGGTGTAGCTACCATAGGTGCAGGCAGTGCAGCTGCTATGGGGCCCAGAGCTGAGAGGGGCCACCTTCCCTGTCACAGTTACATGTGTTATATACAGGGTGTAGTTACCATAGGTGCAGGGAGTGCAGCTGCTATGGAGCCCAGAGCTGAGAGGGGCCACCTTCCCTGTCACAGTTACATGTGTTATATACAGGGTGTAGCTACCATAGGTGCAGGGAGTACAGCTGCTATGGGGCCCAGAGCTGAGAGGAGCCACCTTCCCTGTCACAGTTACATGTGTTATATACAGGGCGGTGCTACCATAGGTGCAGGGAGTACAGCTGCTATAGGGCCCAGAGCTGAGAGGGGCCACCTTCCCTGTCACAGTTACATGTGTTATATACAGGGTGTAGCTACCATAGGTGCAGGGAGTGCAGCTGCTATGGAGCCCAGAGCTGAGAGGGGCCACCTTCCCTGTCACAGTAACATGTGTTATATACAGGGTGTAGTTACCATAGGTGCAGGGAGTGCAGCTGCTATGGGGCCCAGAGCTGAGAGGGGCCACCTTCCCTGTCACAGTAACATGTGTTATATACAGGGTGTAGTTACCATAGGTGCAGGGAGTGCAGCTGCTATGGGGCCCAGAGCTGAGAGGGGCGACCTTCCCTGTCACAGTTACATGTGTTATATACAGGGTGTAACTACCATAGGTGCAGGCAGTGCAGCTGCTATGGGGCCAGAGCTGAGAGGTGCCACCTTCCCTGTCACAGTTACATGTGTTATATACAGGGTATAGCTACCATAGGTGCATAGAGTGCAGCTGCTATGGGGCCCAGAGCTGAGAGGGGCCACCTTCCCTGTCACAGTTACATGTGTTATATACAGGGTGTAGCTACCACAGGTGCAGGGAGTACAGCTGCTATGGGGCCAGAGTTGAGAGGGGCCACCTTCCTTGTCACAGTAACATGTGTTATATACAGGGTGTAACTACCATAGGTGCAGGCAGTGCAGCTGCTATGGGGCCAGAGCTGAGAGGAGCCACCTTCCCTGTCACAGTTACATGTGTTATATACAGGGTATAGCTACCATAGGTGCATAGAGTGCAGCTGCTATGGGGCCAGAGCTGAGAGGTGCCACCTTCCCTGTCACAGTTACATGTGTTATATACAGGGTATAGCTACCATAGGTGCATAGAGTGCAGCTGCTATGGGGCCCAGAGCTGAGAGGGGCCACCTTCCCTGTCACAGTTACATGTGTTATATACAGGGTGTAGCTACCATAGGTGCAGGCAGTGTAGCTGCTATGGGGCCCAGAGCTGAGAGGAGCCACCTTCCCTGTCACAGTTACATGTGTTATATACAGGGTGTAGCTACCATAGGTGCAGGGAGTGCAGCTGCTATAGGGCCCAGAGCTGAGAGGGGCCACCTTCCCTGTCACAGTTACATGTGTTATATACAGGGTGTAGCTACCATAGGTGCAGGGAGTGCAGCTGCTATGGGGCCAGAGCTGAGAGGGGCCACCTTCCCTGTCACAGTTACATGTGTTATATACAGGGTGTAGCTACCATAGGTGCAGGGAGTGCAGCTGCTATGGGGCCCAGAGCTGAGAGGGGCCACCTTCCCTGTCACAGTTACATGTGTTATATACAGGGTGTAGCTACCATAGGTGCAGGGAGTGCAGCTGCTATGGGGCCAGAGCTGAGAGGGGCCACCTTCCCTGTCACAGTTACATGTGTTATATACAGGGTGTAGCTACCATAGGTGCAGGGAGTGCAGCTGCTATGGGGCCCAGAGCTGAGAGGGGCCACCTTCCCTGTCACAGTTACATGTGTTATATACAGGGTGTAGCTACCATAGTGCAGGGAGTGCAGCTGCTATGGGGCCAGAGATGAGAGGGGCCACCTTCCCTGTCACGTTTACATGTGTTATATACAGGGTGTAGATACCATAGGTGCAGGGAGTGCAGCTGCTATGGGGCCAGAGCTGAGAGGGGCCACCTTCCCTGTCACAGTTACATGTGTTATATACAGGGTGTAGCTACCATAGGTGCAGGGAGTGCAGCTGCTATGGGGCCCAGAGCTGAGAGGAGCCACCTTCCCTGTCACAGTTACATGTGTTCTATACAGGGTGTAGCTACCATAGGTGCAGGGAGTGCAGCTGCTATGGGGCCAGAGCTGAGAGGGGCCACCTTCCCTGTCACAGTTACATGTGTTATATACAGGGTGTAGCTACCATAGGTGCAGGGAGTGCAGCTGCTATGGGGTACAGAGCTGAGAGGAGCCACCTTCCCTGTCACAGTTACATGTGTTCTATACAGGGTGTAGCTACCATAGGTGCAGGGAGTGCAGCTGCTATGGGGGCAGAGCTGAGAGGGCCACCTTCCCTGTCACAGTTACATGTGTTATATATAGGGTGTAGCTACCATAGGTGCAGGGAGTGCAGCTGCTATGGGGCCAGAGCTGAGAGGGGCCACCTTCCCTGTCACAGTTACATGTGTTATATACAGGGTGTAGCTACCATAGGTGCAGGAGTGCAGTGCTATGGGGCCCAGAGCTGAGAGAGGCCACCTTCCTTGTCACAGTTACATGTGTTATATACAGGGTGTAGCTACCATAGGTGCAGGGAGTGCAGCTGCTATGGGGCCCAGAGCTGAGAGGGGCCACCTTCCCTGTCACAGTTACATGTGTTATATACAGGGTGTAGCTACCATAGGTGCAGGGAGTGCAGCTGCTATGGGGCAGAGCTGAGAGGGGCCACCTTCCCTGTCACAGTTACATGTGTTATATACAGGGTGTAGCTACCATAGGTGCAGGGAGTGCAGCTGCTATGGGGCCAGAGCTGAGAGGGGCCACCTTCCCTGTCACAGTTACATGTGTTATATACAGGGTGTAGCTACCATAGGTGCAGGGAGTGCAGCTGCTATGGGGCCAGAGCTGAGAGGGGCCACCTTCCCTGTCACAGTTACATGTGTTATATACAGGGTGTAGCTACCCATAGGTGCAGGGAGTGCAGCTGCTATGGGGCCCAGAGCTGAGAGGGGCCACCTTCCCTGTCACAGTAACATGTGTTATATACAGGGGTGTAGCTACCATAGGTGCAGGGAGTGCAGCTGCTATGGGGCCAGAGCTGAGAGGGGCCACCTTCCCTGTCACAGTTACATGTGTTATATACAGGGTGTAGCTACCATAGGTGCAGGGAGTGCAGCTGCTATGGGGCCAGAGCTGAGAGGGCCACCTTCCTGTCACAGTTACATGTGTAATATACAGGGTGTAGCTACCATAGGTGCAGGGAGTGCAGCTGCTATGGGGCCAGAGCTGAGAGGGGCCACCTTCCCTGTCACAGTTACATGTGTTATATACAGGGTGTAGCTACCATAGGTGCAGGGAGTGCAGCTGCTATGAGGCCAGAGCTGAGAGGGGCCACCTTCCCTGTCACAGTTACATGTGTTATATACAGGGTGTAGCTACCATAGGTGCAGGGAGTGCAGCTGCTATGAGGCCAGAGCTGAGAGGGGCCACCTTCCCTGTCACAGTTACATGTGTTATATACAGGGTGTAGCTACCATAGGTGCAGGGAGTGCAGCTGCTATGAGGCCAGAGCTGAGAGGGACCACCTTCCCTGTCACAGTTACATGTGTTATATACAGGGTGTAGCTACCATAGGTGCAGGGAGTGCAGCTGCTATGAGGCCAGAGCTGAGAGGGGCCACCTTCCCTGTCACAGTTACATGTGTTATATACAGGGAGTAGCTACCATAGGTGCAGGGAGTGCAGCTGCTATGGGGCCAGAGATGAGAGGGGCCACCTTCCCTGTCACAGTTACATGTGTTATATACAGGGTGTAGATACCATAGGTGCAGGGAGTGCAGCTGCTATGGGTCCAGAGATGAGAGGGGCCACCTTCCCTGTCACAGTTACATGTGTTATATACAGGGTGTAGCTACCATAGGTGCAGAGAGTGCAGCTGCTATGGCGCCCAGAGCTGAGAGGGGCCACCTTCCCTGTCACAGTTACATGTGTTATATACAGGGTGTAGCTACCATAGGAGCAGGGAGTGCAGCTGCTATGGGGTCAGAGCTGAGAGGGGCCACCTTCCCTGTCACAGTTACATGTGTTATATACAGGGTGTAGCTACCATAGGTGCAGGGAGTGCAGCTGCTATGGGGTCAGAGCTGAGAGGGGCCACCTTCCCTGTCACAGTTACATGTGTTATATACAGGGTGTAGCTACCATAGGTGCAGGGAGTGCAGCTGCTATGGGGCCAGAGCTGAGAGGAGCCACCTTCCCTGTCACAGTTACATGTGTTATATACAGGGTGTAGCTACCATAGGTGCAGGGAGTGCAGCTGCTATGGGGCCAGAGCTGAGAGGGGCCACCTTCCCTGTCACAGTTACATGTGTTATATACAGGGAGTAGCTACCATAGGTGCAGGGAGTGCAGCTGCTATGGGGCCAGAGATGAGAGGGGCCACCTTCCCTGTCACAGTTACATGTGTTATATACAGGGTGTAGATACCATAGGTGCAGAGAGTGCAGCTGCTATGGCGCCCAGAGCTGAGAGGGGCCACCTTCCCTGTCACAGTTACATGTGTTATATACAGGGTGTAGCTACCATAGGTGCAGGGAGTGCAGCTGCTATGGGGTCAGAGCTGAGAGGGGCCACCTTCCCTGTCACAGTTACATGTGTTATATACAGGGTGTAGCTACCATAGGTGCAGGGAGTGCAGCTGCTATGGGGTACAGAGCTGAGAGGAGCCACCTTCCCTGTCACAGTTACATGTGTTATATACAGGGTGTAGCTACCATAGGTGCAGGGAGTGCAGCTGCTATGGGGGCAGAGCTGAGAGGGGCCACCTTCCCTGTCACAGTTACATGTGTTATATATAGGGTGTAGCTACCATAGGTGCAGGGAGTGCAGCTGCTATGGGGCCAGAGCTGAGAGGGGCCACCTTCCCTGTCACAGTTACATGTGTTATATACAGGGTGTAGCTACCATAGGTGCAGGGAGTGCAGCTGCTATGGGGCCCAGAGCTGAGAGAGGCCACCTTCCTTGTCACAGTTACATGTGTTATATACAGGGTGTAGCTACCATAGGTGCAGGGAGTGCAGCTGCTATGGGGCCCAGAGCTGAGAGGGGCCACCTTCCCTGTCACAGTTACATGTGTTATATACAGGGTGTAGCTACCATAGGAGCAGGGAGTGCAGCTGCTATGGGGTCAGAGCTGAGAGGGGCCACCTTCCCTGTCACAGTTACATGTGTTATATACAGGGTGTAGCTACCATAGGTGCAGGGAGTGCAGCTGCTATGGGGGCAGAGCTGAGAGGGGCCACCTTCCCTGTCAGTTACATGTGTTATATACAGGGTGTAGCTACCATAGGTGCAGGGAGTGCAGCTGCTATGGGGTCAGAGCTGAGAGGGGTCACCTTCCCTGTCACAGTTACATGTGTTATATACAGGGTGTAGCTACCATAGGTGCAGGGAGTGCAGCTGCTATGGGGCCAGAGCTGAGAGGGGCCACCTTCCCTGTCACAGTTACATGTGTTATATACAGGGGTGTAGCTACCATAGGTGCAGGGAGTGCAGCTGCTATGAGGCCAAAGCTGAGAGGGGCCACCTTCCCTGTCACAGTTACATGTGTTATATACAGGGTGTAGCTACCATAGGTGCAGGGAGTGCAGCTGCTATGGGCCCAGAGCTGAGAGAAGCCACATTCCCTGTCACAGTTACATATGTTATATACAGGGGTGTAGCTACCATAGGTGCAGGGAGTGCAGCTGCTATGGGGCCCAGAGCTGAGAGGGGCCACCTTCCCTGTCACAGTAACATGTGTTATATACAGGGTGTAGCTACCATAGGTGCAGGGAGTGCAGCTGCTATGGGGCCAGAGCTGAGAGGGGCCACCTTCCCTGTCACAGTTACATGTGTTATACAGGGGTGTAGCTACCATAGGTGCAGGGAGTGCAGCTGCTATGGGGCCCAGAGCTGAGAGGGGCCACCTTCCCTGTCACAGTTACATGTGTTATATACAGGGTGGTGCTACCATAGGTGCAGGGAGTGCAGCTGCTATGGGGCCAGAGCTGAGAGAGGCCACCTTCCCTGTCACAGTTACATGTGTTATATACAGGGTGTAGCTACCATAGGTGCAGGGAGTGCAGCTGCTATGGGGTTAGAGCTGAGAGGGCCACCTTCCCTGTCACAGTTACATGTGTTATATACAGGGTGTAGCTACCATAGGTGCAGGGAGTGCAGCTGCTATGGGGCCAGAGCTGGGGAGAGAAAAAGTGGACGGAGATAAAGTATCAGCCAATCAACTCCCAACTGTCATGTTACAGGCTGTGTTTGAATAGTGACAATTAGGAGCTGATTGCTGGTACTTTATCTCTCTCCACTTTATCACTTTCCAAGGCTAAGTAGTTAGTACATGTGACCCTCTGAATCCTGTTAGTAAAGCATTACAGTAATTCCTTTGTGCATCATTAGCTATCGGAGGACAGCAGTGGAATTGGGGCCCATGATAATTAGGCTTCCCCATGCTTTGCATTGCAGAAGGTCCACTGTGAAGGCTACATCTGTAAATGATGGTGATAGCCATGTTAGAGGGGGCTTTGGTTACTAGAAGCCTTAAATGTCATGTTATAGTCTGCCCCTCTTTTACAATATTTTTACTAGAGATGTGCGGCGGACACTTTTCGTGTTTTGGTTTTGGATCTGGATTATTTTTGACAAAAACAGCTAAAATCACAGAATTTGGGGGTAATTTTGCTCTTACGGTATTATTAACCTCAGTAACATTTGTTTCCACTAATTTTCAGTCTATTCTGAACACCTCACAATATTATTTTTAATCCTAAAATTTGCACCGAGCTCGCTGTGTGTCTAAGCTAAGCGACACAAGTGGCCGACACAAACACCTGGCCCATCTAGGAGTGGCACTGCAGTGTCAGACAGGATGGCAGATTTAAAAAATAGTCCCCAAACAGCACATGATGCAAAGAAGAAAAAAAGGTGCACCAAGGTTGCTGTATGACTAAGCTAAGCGACACAACCACCTGGCCCATCTAGCAGTGTCACGCAGTGGCTGAATATTGAGAGTGGGCAGCAATTGTTCGGTTCACTGACAGCATCTCCAGCACACCCCTGTCAATTTTTTAAAATTCTGCAATTGGTGGACTTATACGGCAGTACCCCAGGACTAATACAGCAGTACCCCTGGACTCATACGGCACTCTCAGACAGGATGGCACTTTTCAAAAACTAGGCCCCAAACAGCACCTCATGCAAAGATGTCGAAGAGGTGCAATGAGGTAGCTGTATGACTAAGCCAAGCGACACAAACAACTACCACTGGAATTATTCATCCAAATCACTGGAATTATACGTCCAAATCACTGGAATTATACGTCCAAATCACTGGGATTAAATGGCAAAATCACTGTAATTATACGTCAAAATCACTGTAATTATACGTCCAAATCACTGGAATTAAATGGCAAAATCACTGGAATTATACGTCCATATCAATGGAATTCTATGTCCAAATCACTGGAATTCTATGTCCAAATCACTGGAATTAAATGGCAAAATCACTGGAATTATACGTCCATATCACTGGAATTCTATGTCCAAATCACTGGAATTAAATGGCAAAATCACTGGAATTATACGTCCAAATCACTGAAATTAAATGGCAGTACCACTGGACATATACAGAAGTGTCAGACAGGATTTCACTTTAAAAAAATAGTCCCCAAACAGCACATGATGATAAGAAGAAAAAGAGGTGCAGAAGGAATTGTCCTTGGGCCCTCCCACCCACCCTTATGTTGTATAAACAGTAGTGATGAGCGGGTTCGGTTCCTCGGGATCCGAACCCCCCTGAACTTCACCCATTTTACACGGTTCCGAGGCAGCCTCGGATCCTCCCGCCTTGCTCGGTTAACCCGAGCGTGCCCGAACGTCATCATCCCACTGTCGGATTCTCACGAGATTTGTATTCTATATAAGGAGCCGCGCGTCGCCGCCATTTTCACTCGTGCATTGGAGATGATAGCGAGAGGATGTGCAGCATTCTCTCAGTTGTGTTCAGTGTCCTGCAAATATCTGTGCTCAGTGTGCTGCAAATATCTACGTTCTCTGCCTGAAAAACGCTCCATATCTGTGCTGCATGGTAGTATATAGTAGGAGGACAGTGCAGAATTTTGCTGACCAGCAGTATTATATAGCAGTACGGTACAGTAGTCCACTGCTCTACCTCTGTGTCGTCAAGTATACTATGCATCCATACCTGTGCTGCATTTTAGTTGTGCGCAGTACATAGTAGGAGGGGACAGTGCAGAATGTTGCTGTGACCACCAGTATATATATATAGCAGTATGGTACAGTAGTCCACTGCTCTACCTCTGTGTCATCAAGTATACTATGCATCCATACCTGTGCTGCATTTTAGTTGTGCGCAGTATATAGTAGGAGGGGACAGTGCAGAATGTTGCTGTGACCACCAGTATATATATGGCAGTACGGTACAGTAGTCCACTGCTCTACCTACCTCTGTGTCGTCAAGTATACTATCCATCCATACCTGTGCTGCATTTTAGTTGTGTGCAGTATATAGTAGGAGGGGACAGTGCAGAATGTTGCTGTGACCACCAGTATATATATATAGCAGTACGGTACAGTAGTCCACTGCTCTACCTCTGTGTCGTCAAGTGTACTACAAAAGTTCAGTAAAATGACCCAAAAATCAAAATTAAAAGCGTCTGATGAGAAGCGTAAACTTGCCAATATGCCATTTACGACACGGAGTGGAAAGGAACGGCTGAGGCCCTGGCCTATGTTCATGGCTAGTGGTTCAGCTTCACATGAGGATGGAAGCACTCATCCTCTCGCTAGAAAACTGCAGTGCCACTCCTAGATGGGCCAGGTGTTTGTGTCGGCCACTTGGGTCGCTTAGCTTAGTCACACAGCTACCTCATTGCACCTCTTTTTTTCTTTGCATCATGTGCTGTTTGGGGACTATTTTTTAAATCTGCCATCCTGTCTGACACTGCAGTGCCACTCCTAGATGGGCCAGGTGTTTGTGTCGGCCACTTGGGTCGCTTAGCTTAGCCCTCCAGCGACCTTGGTGCACCTCTTTTTTTCTTTGCATCATGTGCTGTTTGGGGACTATTTTTTAAATCTGCCATCCTGTCTGACACTGCAGTGCCACTCCTAGATGGGCCAGGTGTTTGTGTCGGCCACTTGGGTCGCTTAGCTTAGCCATCCAGCGACCTCGGTGCAAATTTTAGGATTAAAAATAATATTGTGAGGTGTTCAGAATAGACTGGAAATGAGTGGAAATTATGGTTATTGAGGTTAATAATACTATGGGATCAAAATTACCCCCAAATTCTATGATTTAAGCTGTTTTTGAGGGTTCTTTGTAAAAAAACACCTGAATCCAAAACACACCCGAATCCGACAAAAAATTTTCAGGGAGGTTTTGCCAAAACGCGTCCGAATCCAAAACACGGCCGCGGAACCGAATCCAAAACCAAAACACAAAACCCGAAAAATTTCCGGTGCACATCACTAATAAACAGGACATGCACACTTGAACAAATCCATGATTTCAGCCTCAGGGTCTGCCACACGACTGTGGCTGAAATGACTGGTTTGTTTGGGCCCCCACCAAAAAAAGAAGCAATCAATCTCTGCTTGCACAAACTGGCTCTACAGAGGCAAGATGTCCACCTCATCCTCATCCTCCGATTCCTCACCCCTTTCACTGTGTACATCCTCCTCCTCACAGAGTATTAATTTGTCCCCACTGGAATCCACCATCACAGGTCCCTGTGTACTTTCTGGAGGCAATTGCTGGTATAGGTCTTCCCGTTGGAATCTATAATTCATTTTGATGAACATCATCTTCTCCACATTTTGTGGAAGTAACCTCCGATCGCTGGCAAGGTTACCGACTGCACTAAACACTCTTTCGGAGTACACACTGGAGGGGGGGGGGGGGGCAACTTAGGTCAAATAAAGCCAGTTTGTGCAAGGACATCCAAATTGCCTCTTTTTCCTGCCAGTATACATACGGACTGTCTGACATGCCTACTTTGATGCTGTCACTCATATAATCCTCCACCATTCTTTCAATGGTGACAGAATCATATGCAGTGACAGTAGACGACATGTCAGTAATCGTTGGTAGGTCCTTCAGTCCGGACCAGATGTCAGCACTCGCTCCTGACTGCCCTGCATCACCGCCAGCGAGTGGGCTAGAAAATCTTAGCCTTTTCCTCGCAGCCCCAGTTGCGGGAGAAAATGAAGGAGGAGCTGTTGATGGGTCACGTTCCGCTTGAGTTGACAATTTACTCACCAGCAGGTCTTTGCACCTCTGCAGACTTGTGTCTGCCAAAAAGAGAGATACAATGTAAGCTTTAAACCTAGGATCGAGCACGGTGGCCAAAATGTAGTGCTCTGATTTCAACAGATTGACCACCCGTGAATCCTGGCAAAGCAAATGAAGGGCTCCATCCAGAAGTCCCACATACTTTGCGGAATCGCTCCGTCTTAGCTCCTCCTTCAATTTCTCCAGCTGCTTCTGCAAAAGCCTGATGACGGGAATGACCTGACTCAAGCTGGCAGTGTCTGAACTGACTTCAAGTGTGGCAAGTTCGAAGGGTTGGAGAACCTTGCACAACGTTGAAATCATTCTCCACTGCGCTTGAGTCAGGTGCATTCCCCCTCCTTTGCCTATATCGTAGGTGGATGTATAGGCTTTAATGGCCCTTTGCTGCTCCTCCATCCTCTGAAGCATATAGAGTGTTGAATTCCACCTCGTTACCACCTCTTGCTTCAGTTGATGGCAGGGCAGGGCAGGTACAGGAGTGTCTGCTGGCACTCCAGTCTTCGGCACGCGGTGGTAGAATGTCGAAAGTGGCCCGCAATTTTTTGGGCCACTGACAGCATCTCCTGTACACCCCTGTCCCCTGTCCTTAGTCTGCCCTGTTCCACTTGTCCACATGTCTGTGGTTAAGTGGACACTGGATACAACCGCATTTTGTAGGACACTGGTGACTCTTTTTCTGTCGTCTTTGTACATTTTCGGTATCGCCTGCCTAGTGAAGTGGAACCTAGATGGGATTTGGTACCGGGGACACAATACCTCCATCAATTGTCTAGATCCCACTGCACTAATGGCGAATACCGGACGCACGTCTAACACCAACATAAGTGTTAAGGCCTCAGTTATCCGCTTTGCAAAAGGCTGACTGCTGTCATATTTCATCTTCCTCACAAAGGACTGTTGGACAGTCAATTGCTTAGTTGAAGTAGTACAAGTGGTCTTCAGACTTCCCCTCTGGGATGACGATTGACTCCCAGCAGCAACAACAGCAGCGGCGGCAGCAACAGCAGGCGTACCACTCAAGGATCCTCCGGAGGAATCCCGGTTAGGGGAGGACTCCTCAGTCTTGACAGTGACATGGCCTGCAGAACTATTGACATTCCTGACTGAGGAGGAAGTTGACGTTGAAGGAGTTGGTGGTGTGGCTTGCAGGAGCTTGGGTACAGGAGGAAGAAGAGATTTAGGTGTCAGTGGACTGCTTACGCTCTTACCCAAAGTTTCACAGTTTGAAACTGACTTCTGATGAATGTGCTGCAGGTGACGTATAAGGGAGGATGTTCCAAGGTGGTTAACATCCTTACCCCTACTTATTACAGATTGACAGGGGCAACACACGGTTTGACACCTGTTGTCCGGATTCGTGGAGAAATAATTCCAAACCGAAGAGGTGACTCTTTTGGTAGTTTGCCCAGACATCACAATGGGCTTCTTCATCTCACGAACAACAGGTGTCTCCCCCGGTGCCTGACTTAAACAAACCACATCACCATCAGAATCCTCATTCTCAACTTCCTCCTCAGCGTCAGCAACACCCATATCCTCATCCTGGTGAACTTCAACAGTGACATCTTCAATTTAAATATCAGGAACTGGACTGTGGGTGCTCCTTCCAGCACTTGCAGGGGGCGTGCAAATGGTGGGAGGAGCCACCTCTTACTGTCCAGTGTTGGGAAGGTCAGGCATCGCAACCTCCAACACACTTGGACTCTCCTTGGGGATTTGTGATACCATCTCAGAACGCATAGTTCTTTTCTGTGCTTTCTCCAGCTTAACTCTTAATTTTTCTAGCGGGAGGATGAGGGCTTCCATCGTCATGTGAAGCTGAACCACTAGCCATGAACATAGGCCAGGGCCTCAGCCGTTTCTTGCCACTACGTGTTGTGAATGGCATATTGGCAAGTTTACATTTCTCCTCAGACGATTTAAATTTCTTATTTTTTGTTTTTTTTTACTGAACTTTGGCTTTTTGGATTTTACACGCCCTCTACTATCACATTGTGCATCAGCCTTGGCAGACGTCGTTGATGGTATTTCATCGTTTATGTCATGGCTAGTGGCAGCAGCTTCAGCACTAGGAGGAAGTGGTTCTTGATCTTTCCCTATTTTAGCCTCCAAATTTTTGTTCTTCATTATTTTTCTGGAGTTATATAACACAATATGCGGCACAGGAATGACTGATGGCTGATGCACAGGACACTACCACTGGTCTGATTCAGGACAACACAGCAACACTGTGAGGGACTTGTTGTTATTATTATAATTCGGCAGCAGTGGACATATAATAGCAGCGTATACCACTGTAACTGTCTGGTCACTGGAATGACTGATGGACAGGACACTACCACTGGTCTGATGCAGCACAACACAGCAATACTGTAAGGGACTTATTATTATTTAGTGATGTGCACCGGACATTTTTCGGGTTTTGTGTTTTGGTTTCGGTTCCGCGGCCGTGTTTTGGATTCGGATGCGTTTTGGCAAAACCTCCCTGAAAATTTTTTGTCGGATTCGGGTGTGTTTTGGATTCGTTTTTTTTTTTTACAAAAACCCTAAAAAACAGCTTAAATCATAGAATTTGGGGGTCATTTTGATCCCATAGTATTAATTAACCTCAATAACCATAATTTACACTCATTTTCAGTCTATTCTGAACACCTCACACCTCACAATATTATTTTTAGTCCTAAAATTTGCACCGATGTCGCTGGATGGCTAAGCTAAGCGACACAAGTGGCCGACACAAACACCTGGCCCATCTAGGAGTGGCACTGCAGTGTCAGGCAGGATGGCACTTCAAAAAAATTGTCCCCAAACAGCACATGATGCAAAGAAAAAAAGAGGCGCAATGAGGTAGCTGTGTGACTAAGCTAAGCGACCCAAGTGGCCGACACAAACACCTGGCCCATCTAGGAGTGGCACTGCAGTGTCAGACATGATGGCAGATTAAAAAAATCGTCCCCAAACAGCACATGATGCAAAGAAAAAAAGAGGCGCAATGAGGTAGCTGTGTGACTAAGCTAAGCGACCCAAGTGGCCGACACAAACACCTGGCCCATCTAGAAATAGCATTGCAGTGTCAGACAGGATGGCACTTCAAAAAATAGTCCCCAAACAGCACATGATGCAAAGAAAAAAAGAGGCACACCAAGGTCGCTGTGTGACTTAGCTAAGCGACACAAGTGGCCGACACAAACACCTGGCCCATCTAGGAGTGGCACTGCAGTGTCAGGCAGGATTGCACTTCAAAAAAATTGTCCCCAAACAGCACATGATGCAAAGAAAAAAAGAGGCGCACCAAGGTCGCTGTATATATACTGGTGGTCACTGTATACTTAATGACACAGAGGTAGGTACAGCAGTGGCCTTCCGTACCGTACTGCTATATATACTGGTGGTCACTGTGTCAGCAAACTGCAAAACTAAAATGTACCACAGGTATAGAATCTAGATGGAAGTATACTTAATGACGACACAGAGGTAGGTACAGCAGTGGCCTTCCGTACCGTACTGCTATATGTACTGGTGGTCACTGTGTCAGCAAACTGCACAACTGAAATGCACCACAGGTATAGAATGTAGATGGATAGTATACTTAATGACGACACAGAGGTAGGTACAGCAGTGGCCTTCCGTACCGTACTGCTATATTTACTGGTGGTCACTGTGTCAGCAAACTGCAAAACTAAAATGCACCACAGGTATAGAATTAGAATCTAGATGGATAGTACTTAATGACGACACAGAGGTAGGTACAGCAGTGGCCTTCCGTACCGTACTGCTATATATACTGGTGGTCACTGTGTCAGCAAAACTCTGCACTGTACTCCTCCTATATATATATTATACTGGTGGTCCCCAGTCCCCACAATAAAGCAGCACACTGAGCACAGATATGGAGTGTTTTTCAGGCAGACAACGTATACTGGTGGTCAC
Organism: Pseudophryne corroboree; assembly: GCF_028390025.1. Taxonomy (NCBI): domain Eukaryota; kingdom Metazoa; phylum Chordata; class Amphibia; order Anura; family Myobatrachidae; genus Pseudophryne; species Pseudophryne corroboree. The sequence goes on along the minus strand of NC_086454.1, from coordinate 363,038,231 downwards.
TGGTAAGCAAAACTCTGCACTGTACTCCTCCTATATAATATTATACTGGTGGTCCCGACTCCCCAGTCCCCACAATAAAGCAGCACAGATATGGAGTGTTTTTTTTCAGGCAGAGAACGTATAATACTGGTGGTCACTGTCAGCAAAACTCTGCACTGTACTCCTCCTATATTAATATAAAGCTGCTCCCCAGTCCCCACAATGATATAAGCAAGCACAAATATTTGCATCAACTCAACAATGAATAAACGGAGAGGACGCCAGCCACGTCCTCTCCCTAACATTTCCAATGCACGAGTGAAAATGGCGGCGACGCGTGGCTGCTTATATAGAATCCGAATCTCGCGAGAATCCGACAGCGGGATGATGACGTTCGGGCGCGCTCAGGTTACCCGAGCCATACGGGAGAATCCGAGTATGGCTCGGACCCGTGTAAAATGGGTGAAGTTCGGGGGGGGTTCGGTTTCCGAGAAACCGAACCCGCTCATCACTATTATTATTATTATTATACGGCAGCACTGGACATATGGCAGCAGAGGACACCACCACTGTGACTGGACAGATTCAGCACAAGACACGGACACTGAGGACGGAGACACGTCCTCTCTGTACACTCTCCAATGCCAGAGTGAAAATGGCGGGGACGAGCAACTCCTTATATGGAATCCAAATCCCGCGAGAATCCAACAGCGGGATGATGACGTTTTGCCTCGTTCTGGTTTCCGAGTCAGGCGGGAAAACCCGAGCCTGACTCGGATCCGGGCTCGAATGGTGAAGTCCGGTACGGTTCGGTTCTCTGAGAGCCGAACCCGCTCATCTCTAATTTTTACCTAAAACTCTATTTGATCCTTTTTTCTGTGTAAGGAGATCTTGTGTCTATCCCATGCATGTTTGAAATGCTGTACTGTCTTAGGGCCTAATTCAGACCTGATCGCTGTTGTGCGATCTCGCAAGGCGCCGATTATCGTTCGACTGCGCATGCGTTTGGATCTTAATGCGCCCTCACGAGGCCAAAGTGTGAAAGAATCCAGCAATTTTTTTGATTGCTAGGCGTACGCAGGTTGACTGACAGGAAGAGGGCGTTTGTGGGTGGTAACTGGACGTTTTCTGGGAGTGTCAGGAAAAACACAGGCGTTCCCAAGCGTTGTCAGGGCGGGTGTGTGACGTCAGCTCTGGCCCAATCAGCCGGATTCTATCGCACTATAGGAGTAAGTCCTGGGCTACTTACTGACTGTAAAAAAATAAGAATTTACTTACCGATAATTCTATTTCTCGTAGTCCGTAGTGGATGCTGGGAACTCCGTAAGGACCATGGGGAATAGCGGCTCCGCAGGAGACTGGGCACAAAAGTAAAGCTTTAGGACTACCTGGTGTGCACTGGCTCCTCCTCCTATGACCCTCCTCCAAGCCTCAGTTAGGATACTGTGCCCGGACGAGCGTACACAATAAGGAAGGATTTTGAATCCCGGGTAAGACTCATACCAGCCACACCAATCACACCGTATAACCTGTGATCTGAACCCAGTTAACAGCATGATAACAGAGGAGCCTCTGGAAAGATGGCTCACAACAATAATAACCCGATTTTTGTAACAATAACTATGTACAAGTATTGCAGACAATCCGCACTTGGGATGGGCGCCCAGCATCCACTACGGACTACGAGAAATAGAATTATCGGTAAGTAAATTCTTATTTTCTCTGACGTCCTAGTGGATGCTGGGAACTCCGTAAGGACCATGGGGATTATACCAAAGCTCCCAAACGGGCGGGAGAATGCGGATGACTCTGCAGCACCGAATGAGAGAACTCCAGGTCCTCCTCAGCCAGGGTATCAAATTTGTAGAATTTAGCAAACGTGTTTTCCCCTGACCAAGTAGCTGCTCGGCAAAGTTGTAACGCCGAGACCCCTCGGGCAGCCGCCCAAGATGAGCCCACCTTCCTTGTGGAATGGGCTTTCACAGATTTTGGCTGTGGCAGGCCTGCCACAGAATGTGCAAGCTGAATTGTACTACAAATCCAACGAGCAATAGTATGCTTAGAAGCAGGAGCACCCAGCTTGTTGGGTGCATACAGGATAAACAGCGAGTCAGATTTCCTGACTCCAGCCGTCCTGGAAACATATATTTTCAGGGCCCTGACTACGTCCAGCAACTTGGAGTCCTCCAAGTCCCTAGTAGCCGCAGGTACCACAATAGGCTGGTTCATGTGAAACGCTGAAACCACCTTAGGGAGAAATTGAGGACGAGTCCTCAATTCTGCCCTGTCCGTATGAAAAATTAGGTAAGGGCTTTTATAGGATAAAGCCGCCAATTCTGAGACACGCCTGGCTGTAGCCAGGGCCAACAGCATTACCACTTTCCATGTGAGATATTTTAAGTCCACAGTGGTGAGTGGTTCAAACCAATGTGATTTTAGGAACCCCAAAACTACATTGAGATCCCAAGGTGCCACTGGAGGCACAAAAGGAGGTTGTATATGCAGTACCCCCTTGACAAACGTCTGAACTTCAGGAACTGAAGCCAGTTCTTTCTGGAAGAAAATCGACAGGGCCGAAATTTGAACCTTAATGGACCCTAATTTTAGGCCCATAGACAGTCCTGTTTGCAGGAAATGCAGGAAACGACCCAGTTGAAATTCCTCTGTAGGGGCCTTCCTGGCCTCGCACCGCGCAACATATTTACGCCAAATACGGTGATAATGTTGTGTGGTTACATCCTTCCTGGCTTTGATCAGGGTAGGGATGACTTCACCCGGAATGCCTTTTTCCTTCAGGATCCGGCGTTCAACCGCCATGCCGTCAAACGCAGCCGCGGTAAGTCTTGGAACAGACAGGGTCCCTGCTGGAGCAGATCCCTTCTTAGAGGTAGAGGCCACGGATCCTCTGTGAGCATCTCTTGAAGTTCCGGGTACCAAGTCCTTCTTGGCCAATCCGGAGCCACGAGTATAGTCCTTACTCCTCTCCTTCTTATGATTCTCAGTACCTTGGGTATGAGAGGCAGAGGAGGGAACACATACACTGACTGGTACACCCACGGTGTTACCAGAGCGTCCACAGCTATTGCCTGAGGGTCCCTTGACCTGGCGCAATACCGGTCTAGTTTTTTGTTGAGGCGGGACGCCATCATGTCCACCTTTGGTTTTTCCCAACGGTTCACAATCATGTGGAAGACTTCTGGGTGAAGTCCCCACTCTCCCGGGTGGAGGTCGTGTCTGCTGAGGAAGTCTGCTTCCCAGTTGTCCACTCCCGGAATGAACACTGCTGACAGTGCTATCACATGATTTTCCGCCCAGCGAAGAATCCTTGCAGCTTCTGCCATTGCCCTCCTGCTTCTTGTGCCGCCCTGTCTGTTTACTTGGGCGACTGCCGTGATGTTGTCTGACTGGATCAGCACCGGCTGACCTTGAAGCAGAGGTCTTGCTAGGCTTAGAGCATTGTAGATGGCCCTTAGCTCCAGGATATTTATGTGAAGTGATGTCTCCAGGCTTGACCACAAGCCCTGGAAATTTCTTCCCTGTGTGACTGCTCCCCAGCCTCTCAGGCTGGCATCCGTGGTCACCAGGACCCAGTCCTGAATGCCGAATCTGCGGCCCTCTAGAAGATGAGCACTCTGCAACCACCACAGGAGAGACACCCTTGTCCTTGGTGACAAGATTATCCGCTGATGCATCTGAAGATGCGACCCGGACCATTTGTCTAGCAGATCCCACTGGAAGGTTCTTGCGTGGAATCTGCCGAATGGGATTGCTTCGTAAGAAGCCACCATCTTTCCCAGGACCCTTGTGCATTGATGCACTGAGACTTGGCCTGGTTTTAGGAGATTTCTGACTAGCTCGGATAACTCCCTGGCTTTCTCCTCCGGGAGAACCACCTTTTTCTGGACTGTGTCCACGATCATCCCTAGGAATAGAAGGCGTGTCGTCGGGATCAGCTGCGATTTTGGAATATTGAGAATCCAACCGTGCTGCCGCAGCACTATCTGAGATAGTGCTACCGCGACTTCCAACTGTTCCCTGGATCTTGCCCTTATCAGGAGATCGTCCAAGTAAGGGATAACTAAAACTCCCTTCTTTCGAAGGAGTATCATCATTTCGGCCATTACCTTGGTAAAGACCCGGGGTGCCGTGGACAATCCAAACGGCAGCGTCTGAAACTGATAGTGACAGTTCTGTACCACAAACCTGAGGTACCCTTGGTGAGAAGGGTAAATTGGGACATGTAGGTAAGCATCTTTGATGTCCAGAGAGACCATTTGCAATCACTGCTCTGAGTGACTCCATCTTGAATTTGAACCTTTGTATGTAAGTGTTCAAGGATTTTAGATTTAAAATTGGTCTCACCGAGCCGTCCGGCTTCGGTACCACAAATAGTGTGGAATAGTACCCCTTTCCCTGTTGCAGGAGGGGTACCTTGATTATCACCTGCTGGGAATACAGCTTGTGAATGGCTTGCAATACTGCCTCCCTGTCTGAGGGAGACGTCGGTAAAGCAGACTTTAGGAAACGGCGAGGGGGAGACGTCTCGAATTCCAATTTGTACCCCTGAGATACCACCTGAAGGATCCAGGGGTCCACTTGCGAGTGGGCCCACTGCGCACTGAACTTCTTGAGACGGGCCCCCACCGTGCCTGAGTCCGCTTGTAAAGCCCCAGCGTCATGCTGAGGACTTTGCGGAGGCGGGAGAGGGCTTTTGTTCCTGGGAACTGGCTGTTTGCTGCAGCCTTTTTCCTCTCCCTCTGCCACGGGGCAGAAATGAGGCGCCTTTTGCCCGCTTGCCCTTATGGGGCCGAAAGGACTGCGCCTGATAATACGGCGTCTTCTTAGGTTGAGAAGCTACCTGGGGTAAAAATGTGGATTTTCCAGCAGTTGCCGTGGCTACCAGGTCTGATAGACCTACCCCAAATAACTCCTCCCCCTTATAAGGCAATACTTCCATGTGCCTTTTAGAATCCGCATCACCTGACCACTGCCGCGTCCATAAACCTCTTCTTGCAGAAATGGACAGCGCGCTAACTCTTGATGCCAGTCGGCAAATATCCCTCTGTGCATCACGCATATATAAAAATGCATCTTTCAAATGCTCTATAGTCAGTAATATACTGTCCCTATCTAGGGTATCAATATTTTCAGTCAGGGAATCCGACCACGCCACGCCCGCACTGCACATTCAGGCTGAGGCGATTTCCACCCTAGGGGGTGTTTCCCAACGTGCCCTATCCTCTGGCGGGAAAGGGTATGATGCCAATAACCTTTTAGGAATTATCAGTTTTTTATCGGGGGAAACCCACGCCTCATCACACACTTCATTTAATTCCTCGGATACAGGAAAAACTACAGGCAGTTTTTTCTCACCAAACATAATACCCTTTTTAGTGGTACTTGTATTATCAGAGATATGCAATACATTTTTCATTGCTTCAATCATGTAACGTGTGGCCCTACTGGAAGTCACGTTTGTCTCCTCATCATCGACACTGGAGTCAGTATCCGTGTCTGTGTCTGCCATTTGAGGTAACGGGCGTTTTAAAGCCCCTGATGGCGTTTGAGACCCCTGGACAGGCACAAGCTGAGTAGCCGGCTGTCTCATGTCGTCAACTGTCTTTCGTAAAGAACTGACACTGTCACGCAATTCCTTCCATAAGCTCAGCCACTCAGGTGTCGACTCCCTAGGGGGTGACAACTCTATAATAGGCAATTGCTCCGCCTCCATCTCATTTTCCTCCTCAAACATGTCGACACAATCGTACCGACACACCGCACACACATAGGGAATGCTCTGATAGAGGACAGGACCCCACTAGCCCTTTGGGGAGACAGAGGGAGAGTATGCCAGCACACACCAGAGCGCTATATATAGACAGGAATACCACTATAAAACGTGCTTTTCCCTTTATAGCTGCTGTTATTATTAGAACTGCGCCAAATTAGTGCCCCCCTCTCTTTTTTACCCTTTTCTGTAGTGCAGGACTGCAGGGGAGAGTCAGGGAGACGTCCTTCCAGCGGAGCTGTGATGGAAAATGGCGCCCGTGTGCTGAGGAGATAGGCTCCGCCCCCTTCTCGGCGGCCTTTTCTCCCGCTTTTTGGTGAGTTCTGGCAGGGGTTAAAATACATCCATATAGCCCTGGGGGTTATATGTGGTGTATTTTCGCCAGCCAAGGTGTATACATTGCTGCTCAGGGCGCCCCCCCCAGCGCCCTGCACCCTCAGTGACCGAAGTGTGAAGTGTGCCTGAGTAACAATGGCGCACAGCTGCAGTGCTGTGCGCTACCTTGTTGAAGACTGATGTCTTCTGCCGCCGATTTTTCCGGACCTCTTCTTGCTTCTGGCTCTGTAAGGGGGCCGGCGGCGCGGCTCTGGGACCGGACTCCGAGGCTGGGCCTGTGTTCGGTCCCTCTGGAGCTAATGGTGTCCAGTAGCCTAAGAAGCCCAAGCTGGCTGCAAGCAGGCAGGTTCGCTTCTTCTCCCCTTAGTCCCTCGATGCAGTGAGCCTGTTGCCAGCAGGTCTCACTGAAAATAAAAAACCTAAAACTAAACTTTCACTAAGAAGCTCAGGAGAGCCCCTAGTGTGCACCCTTCTCGGCCGGGCACAAAAATCTAACTGAGGCTTGGAGGAGGGTCATAGGAGGAGGAGCCAGTGCACACCAGGTAGTCCTAAAGCTTTACTTTTGTGCCCAGTCTCCTGCGGAGCCGCTATTCCCCATGGTTCTTACGGAGTTCCCAGCATCCACTAGGACGTCAGAGAAACATTCAATGGTGAGTTGCGAACGAATTTGCAATTGACCGGCGTACGCAGAGATTTTTGCAAGGCATATGCAGACTTGCGTGGGGCGGTATTTACTCTGTTTGGGCGGCGACTATCTGATTGCAGACCTTTGCAGATTCGCAGAGGAGCGATCAGGTTTGCTGGGAGGCTATTCCACTTGTCCACTACCCTTTTTGTAGTCATTTTTCCTTGAATTTAGGGCTTTGATATGGACTATGAAGAGCCATACTTGCCTACTTTTGAAAACTAGTTTCAGGGAGAATATAGGAAGTTAGAAGAGTTGCACGGCGATTCATTGAGGAAGGTGGGGGGGAGGGGGGTTCATGCTCTGCCCAAAGGGATGAGTCTAACTCCACCCAAGGGCGTATCTATTGCCACTCGAGGTTGTACTGCAGTGGCAGGTGAAAACTATAGTACTAAGATGTAGACGTGGCTGCTGCCACTTGCTAGATATATTGGCAATAAATTACATTAGCAACCGCATAATTATAGAGACAAATTGGATCGGATATTTTAATACGTGGTTTCCCCATACCCAGGCAGTGTCCCTCATACCCACACAGTGCCCAGCATGCATTCCCCATACCCACGCAGTGTCCCTCATACCCACACAGTGCCCAGCATGCATTCCCCATACCCACGCAGTGTCCCTCATACCCACACAGTGCCCAGCATGCATTCCCCATACCCACGCAGTGTCCCTCATACCCACACAGTGCCCAGCATGCATTCCCCATACCCACACAGTGTCCCTCATACCCACACAGTGTCCCTCATACCCACACAGTGCCCAGCATGCATTCCCCATACCCACACAGTGTCCCTCATACCCACACAGTGCCCAGCATGCATTCCCCATACCCACACAGTGTCCCTCATACCCACACAGTGTCCCTCATACCCACAAAGTGCCCAGCATGCATTCCCCATACCCACACAGTGTCCCTCATACCCACACAGTGCCCAGCATGCATTCCCCATACCCACACAGTGTCCCTCATACCCACAGTGTCCCTCATACCCACAAAGTGCCCAGCATGCATTCCCCATACCCACGCAGTGTCCCTCATACCCACGCAGTGTCCCTCATACCCACACAGTGCCCAGCATGCACCCCTCAAAACCAGTGCCCAACATACATCACCCCATACCCACAGTGCCCAGCATTCGCCCCCAATGCCCACACAGTGTCCAGCATACCTCCCACACGCATACAGTATCTACAGCCCCCGTATCCCACAGTGTCCAGCATACACTCCCTCATACTCATAAGTGCCCAGCATAACCCCCAACCCCCACTCCCAAACCCACAGTTTCCCAGCACACACAGCACAAACCAGCAAGGCCAGCATACACCCCCCCCCCCCGTAACCATATAGTGCCAGACATAGTACACACATAGCAGCCCCTGAGGAGCAACACAGATCAGGGACATATGGATGACGGGACGGTGATAGTAGTCCTCACTGCAGGGGGGTGACGATCACATTACAGGAGTTCTATAATAAACACCTCTCTGTCACTTGCTCTCCCCCTGGTGGCCGGCGGCAGTAACTGCATCTAGAGACTAAACCAAGATCCAGGCTACGGTGCACTGCGCAATAAGGTGAGACCCCATTGCGGCGGGGCAGGGGAATCCGGGGTTTTAAATTAGCTTTCCGGGGCAGCGGGGTAATGTACCGTGATCCGGGAGCCTCCCGCAGGATGTGGGAGAGTAGGTAAGTATGTGAAGAGCTGGTACGGGCCCGGCTACTGCAGGACGTGACAATAACCTGGGATGTGTGGTCATGCCCCCTTATCCCAAACCCCCCAGATCAGCTACAGAGAGGGTGGAGCGAAAGTGCTGTGAGTTTGCAGGGGAAGCTGGGTACCTTTGGAGTAGTATCCTCTATTCCGTGGTCCCTACGGGATGATCTGCCGCACTGCTTCTCACTCTAGGGCTAATTCAGCACATCTACGATCATTTACTCTGACATGGGGGGACGCCCAGCACAGAGCTAGTCCGCCCCGCATGTCAGGCCCTCCCCTCCCCCGCACAAGTCCAAACAAATGCATCACGCAGCAGCGATACTTTTGTACTTGACAAGTCGCTCCCTACCCGCGTAGCTCCGGCGCTCCTGGCAGGGAACTACTTGTCGCATCCCAAGTCGAGTGGCTGAGTGTGACGTCACGCAGCCGCCGTGGCCCGCCGCCCTTATGGTCCGGGCACGCCTGCATTGCCTGGACCGCGCCCCCAAAACGGCGTCCAAATGCCTCCGGCCTGTCCCCTCCTGCTCAGCGAACCACTCTGCCTGTCAATAAGGCAGAGGCGATTGCTGGGCTGCGATGCCGATAGAATCTCTGGCATGCCCCGGCGCATTGCGGCACTGACGCATGCGCAGTTCAGACCTGATTGCCCGCTGTGCAAAAATGCAGCCTAGCGATCAGGTATGAATTAGACCCCCTATCACATACGTGACGTGTACCGCGACATCTGAGAGGCGTGTCATAGAAATTACTTACATCCAAATGTAAATGAGCCCCACATTTAGTAAGTATTTGTTGAAGAAAAGACACTGATATTTTGCAGGATATGTTCGTGTATTGTGTTCTACAAGAGGTTCCATATACTGTAAGTGGCCACGAGAAACCTTATTTAAAATACATGTAGCATAGTTACCTACTTTGCTGCCTCCTCCTCTGGGAGGAGGCAGCGTTGTAGGTGTATGGGGGGCGTGGCCGTCACGGGATAGGCGGTCCTGGGGCGTGGCCTGCAGCAGGATGGGCGGTCCGGGGGCGTAACATCAGGGTCGCGTCATCGTGACTCCGCCCCCCGCTGTGCTGTGCCGAGAAATGAGCCGCTGCATAACGGGGGGCGGAGCTACGATGACGCGATTCAGCGCGAATCGCGTCATCGGACCCCCTCGGGCCTCCCGCTTGTTCTCTGCTGCGGGCGGCCGAGGGGGAAAGCGGGAGGCTTGCCCACCTTTCCGGGGGGCCGGGAGGGTCACCCGATTTTTGGGAGCCTCCCGGCCATTCCGGGAGGGTAGGCAAGTATGACATGTAGCCATAGGCGTGCGCAGCACATTTTATTAGGGGGTGCACCGTCGGAGGCGTGTTTTTAGCACCGCGTTTTGGGCGTGTTTAGCACCATCTATTGACGGTCAACGCAATATTAAATATCCACCCTTGCACCAATCCTAATAAAGCAGATACATTGTCAGATGTTGTGGTGTGCACCAAACAAACACCCCTGATGGCACTCACTGCAATTACACTGCTCCTCCTCACCCTGGTCTGGCTCCCCCTCTCTTTCCCCTGCAAGCTGCAGCAGCTTACTTACACGTCAGTCACTCACTGACACTGACAGTCGCAGACTAGTACTGCTGCTGCTGCTGGATAAACGAGTGACGTGTCATTGCTGCTGCCGGCCGCCTGCCAGTATTGAATTTGTCTACCTAAGAGGAACGCTGGCTGCATGCTGCTCCTCATCAGTGGCTGGCGTTGGCATAGCATAGAAGGATAGAGGTGGGCATGTGACGGGTGGGAGTTTGAAAGCCGGTGGCAGTGGCACCCTTGATTAACCCAGGCGTCCGGTCAGTAATACAGTCCTGACAGGGTGCAGCGCAGAGGGGACAGTAATCAGCCTGTTCGGCGATCTCTGCATCAGGCATGTGAGATCGCGGTGCCAGACATTAGGGGGTGCCTGTGCGCACCAGGCACCCCCCCTGCGCACACCTATGCATGTAGCCATAGGGATCATTGTTCCTTATTCCCAATGCAGAGAAACGGTCCTGATGATCCCATTTGAATGTATATATCTCTGATTTATTTTATTCCCCTAAGAATATAACAGCTACATACAGGGTCGGACTGGCCCACAGTGGTACCAGGGAAACCACCGGTGGGCCCCACTGCCTGAGGGCCCACTCCTTCAGATTCCTGGACTATTCAGGGAGTCAGGGAGATCGCTGCTATTTCAGGGAGTCTCCTGCAGAATGATTGAGGGTAGGCAACTATGCTCTGTCACATGATCCCTGGATCACAGCCAATCAGGTCCCTGGAAGAGTGGCTGGGCTGCGCTGCAAAGGGGGACAATGTGATAGCAGCACACCATACAGTACATCACTCCCCCTCTGCAGTTGCCCTGGGCCCGCTCCATGCAGGTCAAAATTATGAATGTAAATACCACTGCATACTCCCGGTACGACACTGCCCATGCATTTTCAAGTTATACTTTTTTTCCCCGTGCCCCCGCCATACATATGGAGGTGAGCAGAGCTGCACTGCAATATTACATGTATGGTGACAGCGTATGCCCATAGCCGGATCATTAATTAGGCAACCTAGTCTCAGGAGACATGGGCACTTTAAGAAAGATTTTGACTCTGGGTGTGCACTGGCTCCTCCCTCTATGCCCCTCCTCCAGACCTCAGTTAGAGAAACTGTGCCCAGAGGAGATGGACAGTACGAGGAAAGGATTCTAGTTAATCCAAGGGCAAGATTCATACCAGCCCACACCATCCACACCGTATAACTTGTGATAAACTACCCAGTTAACAGTATGAACAAACAACATAGTCCCAGTCCAAACCGATGAAACTATAACATAACCCTTATTAAAGCAATAACTATATACAAGTCTTGCAGGAGAAGTCCGCACTTGGGACGGGCGCCCAGCATCCTCTACGGACTACGAGAAATAGATTTACCGGTAGGTGTAAAATCTTATTTTCTCTAACGTCCTAGAGGATGCTGGGACTCCGTAAGGACCATGGGGATTATACCAAAGCTCCCAAACGGGCGGGAGAGTGCGGATGACTCTGCAGCACCGAATGAGCAAACAGGAGGTCCTCCTCAGCCAGGGTATCAAACTTATAGAACTTTGCAAAGGTGTTTGAACCCGACCAAGTCGCTGCTCGGCACAACTGTAAATCCGAAACCCCTCGGGTGTTATGATTCCCGTACTCCAGACCAGAGGAGATCTTATGGCAGAGGTCTGGGTACTGGAAAGATATGCTGGTTACGGGAGCAGGAAAGCCTAGTAACCCCTGGCGCCCTAACTCCGTTGTCAGAAATCCCCTGCGAGACTATGGTTGCTTGAGCCCATGGCAGCCGCGTTCGAAGGGCGGATTATGTCTGCCCAACCCCGATGCCCCCTCAGGTCTTAATGGGAGACAAAGGGAAATCCGAGACAGGGTGATAACAAGGGGCCCTCTGACTAAGCAACCCGGCCAGGGGTTACAAGCTATCTAACTTAACCAAAAGTATGTGCGGACAAACCGCCAGGGAAAAGGACAACCAAAAGATCCCCTGATCCGTTACTCCTATCCAGCACCGCTGGATACCAGAGTGGATCTGTGGGAGCGGAATCCTCCGCAAAACTCCGGAACACAAAGAAACTAAATAATAAATAGCAAGCGGTCAGGCCGCAACACACGGCTACGCCGCGACTCACGAACACCACAGGATGTTAAAAGGTGCTCGGTCGGACTCCAGGAATAGATGACAAATTCCGAGTACTGGATCACTGAGGACAGGAACAACCGGATAGAGCAGGACTGGAAACTCTCTGTAACAGACTCAGCAAACAGGAAGCTATCACCGGCGTCTGTAAGAAGTCCTGAGAGTGCCTTTATTTGGGAACCCTCCAATCAGGATCCAGACAGGGTAATAAACATCATGCCGTGCAGCTGCATGCTGCACGGCCAGGATACAAATGAACTCATTATCTAGACCTAGCAACGGGGAACGCGGTCCGACAGTGGCGTCCCCGTTGCTATGGTCTGAGCGGCTCCGTGCGCCCGGCGTCTAGCGTTGCTAGGGAGCCGGCGGCTGCGTGCCTGCGGCGTCCCTAGTTGCTAGGCGCCGGGCCGCACTGACGGGCGGACCCTCGGCGCCTAACAGTACCCCCCCCTTGAGGAGGGGTCAAGGAACCCCTAAAGCCAGGTTTCTGAGGAAATTCTCGAAAAAATGCCTTTTTAAGCCTTGGAGCATGGAGATCCTCATCCAGGACCCAAGACCTTTCTTCTGGACCATAACCTCTCCAATGTACCAAAAAATAAAGCCGACCCCGGGACAACTTGGAATCGAGAACCTTCTCCACCCAGAACTCCTGCTGACCCTGTACATCTATTGGTGATCTCCCCTGAGGGATCTTGCGAGGAAATCTACTGGACGAAACATATGGTTTTAACAAGGAGCAATGGAAGGTATTCCCGATCCGTAAAGTTTTTGGTAAACGTAACCGGAAAGCAACTGGGTTGACTTTTTTGATAATATGAAATGGTCCAATAAATTTAGGACCCAATCTGGCTGAGGTTTGTCGAAGTTTAATGTTGCGAGTCGACAACCATACCCTATCTCCAACTTTAAAAGTGCACGGCCGCCGGAGCCTGTCAGAAAATTTTTTCTCCCGAAATGCCGCTTTTCTGAGAGCCAGGTGCACTTTTCTCCAAATGAGTTTGAGATGAGAGGTCAAGGTCAGTGAGGAGACAGAGGAATGTTGAAAAAAGGAATTAGCTCTGGGGTGAAAACCAAAAACTGTAAAAAATGGAGATACATTGGTGGAGGAATGACAGGCATTGTTGTAAGCAAACTCTGCTAACGGAAGAAACTCAGACCAGTCATTTTGGAGTTTGGCCGAGTACAAACGCAAATATTGTTTTAATGATTGATTAACTCGCTCAGTCTGCCCGTTGGATTGGGGATGGTAGCCAGACGCTAAAGATAATTTCATCTTTAATGAGGCACAAAAAGACTTCCAAAATTGTGCAATGAATTGTGGACCCCGATCAGAAACAATATCAGTGGGTAACCCATGGAGTCTGAAAACATGGCGGAGGAACAAGACTGCCAATCCCTGGGCAGATGGCAATCGAGGAAGAGCAATGAAATGGGCCATTTTGCTAAAACGGTCCACTACCACCCATATGACTCGGCATCCGGCTGACAGAGGGAGGTCCACCACAAAATCCATGGAAATATGAGACCATGGCCTAAGAGGAACATTCAAGGGCATAAGTTGACCGATAGGCAAGGAACGGGGAACCTTATGCTGTGCACAGACCTGACAAGAAAAAACAAACTCCTTAATGTCTTTGGAAAGACCAGGCCACCATACCGAGCGGGAAACTAATTCAAAGGTTTTAGCGATCCCCGGATGCCCGGCAACTTTGCTATCGTGAAACTCCGTCAAAACTGTTGCTCTCAAAAACTCGGGGACATAAAGACGACCAGCAGGAGTATTTCCAGGAGCTTGATGTTGAAGCTGCTTTAACTGGGTAAATAAATCTTGTGTGAGGCCTGCCCGAATGACTGAAGACGGAAGTATGGGATTAACAGGACTGTTGTCTTGAACTGGAAGAAAACTGCGTGACAGGGCATCTGCCTTGGTATTCTTGGAACCTGGCCTGAAGGTGATAATGAACTTGAAACGAGTAAAAAATAAAGCCCAGCGAGCTTGCCGGGCATTCAGCCGTTTAGCTGATTCAATGTATTGAAGATTTTTGTGATCAGTCAAAACTGAAATGGTATGAGTGGCTCCTTCAAGCCAATGCCTCCACTCCTCGAAAGCCCATTTAATAGCCAGTAATTCCCGGTTCCCAACATCGTAGTTGGATTCAGCAGTAGAGATGAGCGCCTGAAATTTTTCGGGTTTTGGTTTTGGGTTCGGTTCCGCGGCCGTGTTTTGGGTTCGAACGCGTTTTGGCAAAACCTCACCGAATTATTTTTGTCGGATTCGGGTGTGTTTTGGATTCGGGTGTTTTTTTCCAAAAACACTAAAAAACAGCTTAAATCATAGAATTTGGGGGTCATTTTGATCCCAAAGTATTATTAACCTCAAAAACCATAATTTACACTCATTTTCAGTCTATTCTGAATACCTCACACCTCACAATATTATTTTTAGTCCTAAAATTTGCACCGAGGTCGCTGTGTGAGTAAGATAAGCGACCCTAGTGGCCGACACAAACACCGGGCCCATCTAGGAGTGGCACTGCAGTGTCACGCAGGATGTCCCTTCCAAAAAACCCTCCCCAAACAGCACATGACGCAAAGAAAAAAAGAGGCGCAATGAGGTAGCTGTGTGAGTAAGATTAGCGACCCTAGTGGCCGACACAAACACCGGGCCCATCTAGGAGTGGCACTGCAGTGTCACGCAGGATGGCCCTTCCAAAAAACCCTCCCCAAACAGCACATGATGCAAAGAAAAAAAGAGGCGCAATGAGGTAGCTGTGTGAGTAAGATTAGCGACCCTAGTGGCCGACACAAACACCGGGCCCATCTAGGAGTGGCACTGCAGTGTCACGCAGGATGGCCCTTCCAAAAAACCCTCCCCAAACAGCACATGACGCAAAGAAAAAAAGAGGCGCAATGAGGTAGCTGACTGTGTGAGTAAGATTAGCGACCCTAGTGGCCGACACAAACACCGGGCCCATCTAGGAGTGGCACTGCAGTGTCACGCAGGATGTCCCTTCCAAAAAACCCTCCCCAAACAGCACATGACGCAAAGAAAAAAAGAGGCGCAATGAGGTAGCTGTGTGAGTAAGATTAGCGACCCTAGTGGCCGACACAAACACCGGGCCCATCTAGGAGTGGCACTGCAGTGTCACGCAGGATGTCCCTTCCAAAAAACCCTCCCCAATCAGCACATGATGCAAAGAAAAAGAAAAGAAAAAAGAGGTGCAAGATGGAATTATCCTTGGGCCCTCCCACCCACCCTTATGTTGTATAAACAAAACAGGACATGCACACTTTAACCAACCCATCATTTCAGTGACAGGGTCTGCCACACGACTGTGACTGATATGACGGGTTGGTTTGGACCCCCCCCAAAAAAGAAGCAATTAATCTCTCCTTGCACAAACTGGCTCTACAGAGGCAAGATGTCCACCTCATCTTCACCCTCCGATATATCACCGTGTACATCCCCCTCCTCACAGATTATCAATTCGTCCCCACTGGAATCCACCATCTCAGCTCCCTGTGTACTTTGTGGAGGCAATTGCTGCTGGTCAATGTCTCCGCGGAGGAATTGATTATAATTCATTTTAATGAACATCATCTTCTCCACATTTTCTGGATGTAACCTCGTACGCCGATTGCTGACAAGGTGAGCGGCGGCACTAAACACTCTTTCGGAGTACACACTTGTGGGAGGGCAACTTAGGTAGAATAAAGCCAGTTTGTGCAAGGGCCTCCAAATTGCCTCTTTTTCCTGCCAGTATAAGTACGGACTGTGTGACGTGCCTACTTGGATGCGGTCACTCATATAATCCTCCACCATTCTATCAATGTTGAGAGAATCATATGCAGTGACAGTAGACGACATGTCCGTAATCGTTGGCAGGTCCTTCAGTCCGGACCAGATGTCAGCATCAGCAGTCGCTCCAGACTGCCCTGCATCACCGCCAGCGGGTGGGCTCGGAATTCTGAGCCTTTTCCTCGCACCCCCAGTTGCGGGAGAATGTGAAGGAGGAGATGTTGACAGGTTGCGTTCCGCTTGACTTGACAATTTTGTCACCAGCAGGTCTTTCAACCCCAGCAGACCTGTGTCTGCCGGAAAGAGAGATCCAAGGTAGGCTTTAAATCTAGGATCGAGCACGGTGGCCAAAATGTAGTGCTCTGATTTCAACAGATTGACCACCCGTGAATCCTTGTTAAGCGAATTAAGGGCTGCATCCACAAGTCCCACATGCCTAGCGGAATCGCTCCGTGTTAGCTCCTTCTTCAATGCCTCCAGCTTCTTCTGCAAAAGCCTGATGAGGGGAATGACCTGACTCAGGCTGGCAGTGTCTGAACTGACTTCACGTGTGGCAAGTTCAAAGGGCATCAGAACCTTGCACAACGTTGAAATCATTCTCCACTGCACTTGAGACAGGTGCATTCCATCTCCTATATCGTGCTCAATTGTATAGGCTTGAATGGCCTTTTGCTGCTCCTCCAACCTCTGAAGCATATAGAGGGTTGAATTCCACCTCGTTACCACTTCTTGCTTCAGATGATGGCAGGGCAGGTTCAGTAGTTTTTGGTGGTGCTCCAGTCTTCTGTACGTGGTGCCTGTACGCCGAAAGTGTCCCGCAATTTTTCTGGCCACCGACAGCATCTCTTGCACGCCCCTGTCGTTTTTTAAAAAATTCTGCACCACCAAATTCAAGGTATGTGCAAAACATGGGACGTGCTGGAATTTGCCCATATTTAATGCACACACAATATTGCTGGCGTTGTCCGATGCCACAAATCCACAGGAGAGTCCAATTGGGGTAAGCCATTCCGCGATGATCTTCCTCAGTTGCCGTAAGAGGTTTTCAGCTGTGTGCGTATTCTGGAAAGCGGTGATACAAAGCGTAGCCTGCCTAGGAAAGAGTTGGCGTTTGCGAGATGCTGCTACTGGTGCCGCCGCTGCTGTTCTTGCGGCGGGAGTCCATACATCTACCCAGTGGGCTGTCACAGTCATATAGTCCTGACCCTGCCCTGCTCCACTTGTCCACATGTCCGTGGTTAAGTGGACATTGGGTACAACTGCATTTTTTAGGACACTGGTGAGTCTTTTTCTGACGTCCGTGTACATTCTCGGTATCGCCTGCCTAGAGAAGTGGAACCTAGATGGTATTTGGTAACGGGGGCACACTGCCTCAATAAATTGTCTAGTTCCCTGTGAACTAACGGCGGATACCGGACGCACGTCTAACACCAACATAGTTGTCAAGGACTCAGTTATCCGCTTTGCAGTAGGATGACTGCTGTGATATTTCATCTTCCTCGCAAAGGACTGTTGAACAGTCAATTGCTTACTGGAAGTAGTACAAGTGGGCTTACGACTTCCCCTCTGGGATGACCATCGACTCCCAGCGGCAACAACAGCAGCGCCAGCAGCAGTAGGCGTTACACGCAAGGATGCATCGGAGGAATCCCAGGCAGGAGAGGACTCGTCAGACTTGCCAGTGACATGGCCTGCAGGACTATTGGCATTCCTGGGGAAGGAGGAAATTGACACTGAGGGAGTTGGTGGGGTGGTTTGCGTGAGCTTGGTTACAAGAGGAAGGGATTTACTGGTCAGTGGACTGCTTCCGCTGTCACCCAAAGTTTTTGAACTTGTCACTGACTTATTATGAATGCGCTGCAGGTGACGTATAAGGGAGGATGTTCCGAGGTGGTTAACGTCCTTACCCCTACTTATTACAGCTTGACAAAGGGAACACACGGCTTGACACCTGTTGTCCGCATTTCTGGTGAAATACCTCCACACCGAAGAGCTGATTTTTTTGGTATTTTCACCTGGCATGTCAACGGCCATATTCCTCCCACGGACAACAGGTGTCTCCCCGGGTGCCTGACTTAAACAAACCACCTCACCATCAGAATCCTTCTGGTCAATTTCCTCCCCAGCGCCAGCAACACCCATATCCTCCTCATCCTGGTGTACTTCAACACTGACATCTTCAATCTGACTATCAGGAACTGGACTGCGGGTGCTCCTTCCAGCACTTGCAGGGGGCATGCAAATAGTGGAAGGCGCATGCTCTTCACGTCCAGTGTTGGGAAGGTCAGGCATCGCAACCGACACAATTGGACTCTCCTTGTGGATTTGGGATTTCAAAGAACGCACAGTTCTTTGCGGTGCTTTTGCCAGCTTGAGTCTTTTCAGTTTTCTAGCGAGAGGCTGAGTGCTTCCATCCTCATGTGAAGCTGAACCACTAGCCATGAACATAGGCCAGGGCCTCAGCCGTTCCTTGCCACTCCGTGTGGTAAATGGCATATTGGCAAGTTTACGCTTCTCCTCCGACAATTTTATTTTAGGTTTTGGAGTCCTTTTTTTTCTGATATTTGGTGTTTTGGATTTGACATGCTCTGTACTATGACATTGGGCATCGGCCTTGGCAGACGACGTTGCTGGCATTTCATCGTCTCGGCCATGACTAGTGGCAGCAGCTTCAGCACGAGGTGGAAGTGGATCTTGATCTTTCCCTAATTTTGGAACCTCAACTTTTTTGTTCTCCATATTTTATAGGCAGAACTAAAAGGCACCTCAGGTAAACAATGGAGATGGATGGATTGGATACTAGTATACAATTATGGACGGACTGCCACGGTTAGGTGGTATAAAAAAACCACGGTTAGGTGGTATATATTGTAATACAATTATGGATGGACGGACTGCCTGCCGAGTGCCGACACAGAGGTAGCCACAGCCGTGAACTACCGCACTGTACACTGGTTGATAAAGAGATAGTAGTATACTCGTAACAACTAGTATGACTGACTATGACGGTATAAAGAATGAAAAAAAAACCACGGTTAGGTGGTATATATTGTAATACAATTATGGATGGACGGACTGCCTGCCGAGTTCCGACACAGAGGTAGCCACAGCCGTGAACTACCGCACTGTACACTGGTTGATAAAGAGATAGTAGTATACTCGTAACAACTAGTATGACTGACTATGACGGTATAAAGAATGAAAAAAAAACCACGGTTAGGTGGTATATATTATAATACAATTATGGATGGACGGACTGCCTGCCGACTGCCGACACAGAGGTAGCCACAGCCGTGAACTACCGCACTGTACACTGGTTGATAAAGAGATAGTAGTATACTCGTAACAACTAGTATGACACTATGACGGTATAAAGAATGAAAAAAAAACCACGGTTAGGTGGTATATATTATAATACAATTATGGATGGACGGACTGCCTGCCGACTGCCGACACAGAGGTAGCCACAGCCGTGAACTACCGCACTGTACACTGGTTGATAAAGAGATAGTAGTATACTCGTAACAACTAGTATGACACTATGACGGTATAAAGAATGAAAAAAAAACCACGGTTAGGTGGTATATATTATAATACAATTATGGATGGACGGACTGCCTGCCGAGTGCCGACACAGAGGTAGCCACAGCCGTGAACTACCGCACTGTACACTGGTTGATAAAGAGATAGTAGTATACTCGTAACAACTAGTATGACTGACTATGACGGTATAAAGAATGAAAAAAAAACCACGGTTAGGTGGTATATATTATAATACAATTATGGATGGACGGACTGCCTGCCGACTGCCGACACAGAGGTAGCCACAGCCGTGAACTACCGCACTGTACACTGGTTGATAAAGAGATAGTAGTATACTCGTAACAACTAGTATGACACTATGACGGTATAAAGAATGAAAAAAAAAACACGGTTAGGTGGTATATATTATAATACAATTATGGATGGACGGACTGCCTGCCGACTGCCGACACAGAGGTAGCCACAGCCGTGAACTACCGCACTGTACACTGGTTGATAAAGAGATAGTAGTATACTCGTAACAACTAGTATGACACTATGACGGTATAAAGAATGAAAAAAAAACCACGGTTAGGTGGTATATATTATAATAATACAATTATGGATGGACGGACTGCCTGCCGAGTGCCGACACAGAGGTAGCCACAGCCGTGAACTACCGCACTGTACACTGGTTGATAAAGAGATAGTAGTATACTCGTAACAACTAGTATGACACTATGACGGTATAAAGAATGAAAAAAAAACCACGGTTAGGTGGTATATATTATAATACAATTATGGATGGACGGACTGCCTGCCGACTGCCGACAAGAGGTAGCCACAGCCGTGAACTACCGCACTGTACACTGGTTGATAAAGAGATAGTAGTATACTCGTAACAACTAGTATGACACTATGACGGTATAAAGAATGAAAAAAAAACCACGGTTAGGTGGTATATATTATAATACAATTATGGATGGACGGACTGCCTGCCGAGTGCCGACACAGAGGTAGCCACAGCCGTGAACTACCGCACTGTACACTGGTTGATAAAGAGATAGTAGTATACTCGTAACAACTAGTATGACTATGACGACGGTATAAAGAAAGAAAAAAAAATACCACGGTTAGGTGGTATATAATTATACAATTATGGATGGACGGACTGCCTGCCGAGTGCCGACTGCCGACACAGAGGTAGCCACAGCCGTGAACTACCGCACTGTACTGTGTCTGCTGCTAATATAGACTGGTTGATAAAGAGATAGTATACAACAATATACTACTATACTGGTGGTCAGGCACTGGTCACCACTAGTCACACTGGCAGTGGCACTCCTGCAGCAAAAGTGTGCACTGTTTAATTTTAAATTAATATAATATTATGTACTCCTGGCTCCTGCTATAACAACCTGCAGTGCTCCCCAGTCTCCCCCACAATTATTATAAGCTTTTATACATTGATGTGCAGCACACTGGGCTGAGCTGAGTGCACACAGACTGAGTCACACTGTGTGACTGCTGTGTATCGTTTTTTTCAGGCAGAGAACGGATATAGCAGAGAACGGATATATTAAATAAAAGTTAACTTAACAACAACTGCACTGGTCACTGTGGTAAACTCTGTCTGCACAATCTCTCTCTCTCTCTCTCTCTTCTAATCTATTCTAATGGAGAGGACGCCAGCCACGTCCTCTCCCTATCAATCTCAATGCACGTGTGAAAATGGCGGCGACGCGCGGCTCCTTATATAGAATCCGAGTCTCGCGAGAATCCGACAGCGTCATGATGACGTTCGGGCGCGCTCGGGTTAACCGAGCAAGGCGGGAAGATCCGAGTCGCTCGGACCCGTGAAAAAAAAAGTGAAGTTCGTGCGGGTTCGGATTCAAAGAAACCGAACCCGCTCATCTCTATTCAGCAGACGAGAATTTCCTGGACATAAAGGCACAGGGATGTAATTCTAGGGAATCCGGATCCTTCTGAGATAGGATGGCCCCTACTCCAACCTCCGAGGCATCAACCTCAACAATGAAAGGCAAT
This sequence comes from Pseudophryne corroboree, assembly GCF_028390025.1. Classification (NCBI taxonomy): domain Eukaryota; kingdom Metazoa; phylum Chordata; class Amphibia; order Anura; family Myobatrachidae; genus Pseudophryne; species Pseudophryne corroboree. Next base: position 363,016,656 of record NC_086454.1, on the reverse strand, counting down.
TCTGGGTTGGGATGTCTGAGGACTGGGGCTGAGACAAAGGCTTGTTTCAAGGCCTGAAAAGATAACTCAGCTTCACGTGACCAGTTGGTAGGATCTGCTCCCTTCTTAGTAAGTGCCACAATGGGAGCAACTAGGTCAGAGAAAGAGTGAATAAATCTTCTATAGTAGTTCGCAAACCCTAAAAAGCGCTGAATTGCTTTTAAATTGGTGGGTTGCGCCCAACTAAGGATGGCTTGGAGCTTCTTTGGTTCCATACAGAATCCCCGAGGGGAAATAATGTACCCTAAAAAGGATACCTCCGTGACATGAAATTCACACTTCTCCAGCTTGGCATATAGGTGATTTTCACGTAATTTCTTTAGAACCTGACGCACCTGGGCAACATGTTGTTCTATAGAGTCAGAATATATCAAAATATCGTCTAAGTAGACTACAACGAATTTTCCAAGAAATTCACGGAGCACATCATTAATGAGATCCTGGAAAACTGCCGGAGCGTTGGACAGGCCAAATGGCATAACCAGATACTCATAGTGGCCTGACTGAGTACTGAATGCCGTTTTCCACTCATCCCCTGACTTGATTCTGATAAGGTTATATGCTCCTCTCAGGTCAATCTTAGAAAAAATCACAGCCGAACGTAGCTGATCAAAGAGGACAGAAATCAGCGGCAAAGGGTAAGTATTCTTTACTGAGATTTTATTCAAGGCTCTAAAGTCAATGCAAGGTCTGAGTGATCCATCCTTCTTCTCCACGAAGAAGAAGCCTGCACTTAAAGGGGATTTAGATGGCCTGATAAATCCTTTCCCTAGGCTTTCTTTAACATACTCATTCATGGCCACAGTTTCAGGTCCGGACAATGCATATAACCTTCCCTTAGGCAAAGTGGCACCAGGAATTAACTCAATAGCACAATCATAAGGCCTATGGGGAGGCAGAATATCCGCATTGCCCTTGGAAAATACATCAACAAAATCCTGGTATTCCACAGGAATGGGTGCGGGAATGACAGCAGCTATTCTGATGGGAAGCGTAATACATTCCTTATTACAGATGGTACCCCATTGTAAGATCTCCCCCGACTGCCAATCAATGATGGGATTATGAAAGGCCAGCCAAGGGTGACCCAGAACCACAGGAACTGCTGGGCAATGGGTAAGGAAAAACTCAATCTTTTCAGAATGCAGAGCTCCTACCGAAAGTAGAAGAGGAGGTGTACAGAGAGAAATAACCCCATTGGACAAGGGACTCCCATCTAAACCATGCATGGTGATACACCTACCCAAGGCTAACTGAGGAATACCTAAGGCCTTGGCCCATGTTAAATCCATAAAGTTCCCTGCAGCTCCACTGTCCACAAAAACCGAGACCGAGGAACAGAGGCTGCCAAAGGAAACCTTAGCTGGAACTAACAGTGAATTATTTGAGGAGATAAGCTGCAGACCAAAGTGAACCCCCTCACAACTCACTTGGTCGAGGCGTTTCCCGACTTGTTCAGACAACTACGGGCAAAATGTCCCTTACCCCCACAGTATAAACAAAGACCAGAATTTTGCCTTCTGGTTCTTTCTTCAGGAGACAGTTTGGAGAGGCCTATCTGCATGGGCTCCTCTATGTCCACAGGAATGGAAAAAACACAAGGAGTAGACCCGACAGATGCTCCTTTTTCAGCCCTCCGCTCTCTGAGACGACGATCAATCTTAATAGAGAGCTCCATGAGTTTATCGAGCGTCTCAGGAGCGGGATACTGAAGGAGACTGTCTTTTATAGACTCGGATAAGCCGAGGCGAAACTGACTGCGCAGGGCTGGGTCATTCCATCCACAGTCGTTCGACCAACGGCGAAACTCCGTACAATAAATCTCTGCGGGATTCCTACCCTGTCTGAGAGCACGCAACTGACTCTCGGCGGATGCTTCTCTATCAGGGTCGTCATACAATAGCCCTAAAGACCCCAAAAAGGCGTCTACAGACAATAAAGCCGGATCGTCTGTCTTTAAACCAAAAGCCCAGGTCTGAGGATCCCCCTGTAGCAAAGAAATAATAATTCCTACCCGCTGAGATTCCGTACCTGAGGAGACTGGTCTTAAACGAAAATACAGTTTACAAGACTCTTTAAAATTAAAAAACTGCTTTCTATCCCCAGAAAAACGGTCAGGCAGATGCATTTTTGGTTCAGGAATGACCCTCGGGGAAGTCCGTAACAGATCTTCCTGTGACCTCACCCGAAGGGACAGATCCTGAACCATCTGAGTAAGCTCTTGAATCTGGCTAACTAAAAGCTGGCCAGGATTTGGCCCAACACCGGTGGGATTCATGAGGCCGACAAAATCTCCCAACTGAACAAGGGAAAAAATTAACTCCTGTTTAATTTTAAATGTTAGTCTGGCCGGTGATAATGTTATGATTCCCGTACTCCAGACCAGAGGAGATCTTATGGCAGAGGTCTGGGTACTGGAAAGATATGCTGGTTACGGGAGCAGGAAAGCCTAGTAACCCCTGGCGCCCTAACTCCGTTGTCTCGCCCGTGTTGTCAGAAATCCCCTGCGAGACTATGGTTGCTTGAGCCCATGGCAGCCGCGTTCGAAGGGCGGATTATGTCTGCCCAACCCCGATGCCCCCTCAGGTCTTAATGGGAGACAAAGGGAAATCCGAGACAGGGTGATAACAAGGGGCCCTCTGACTAAGCAACCCGGCCAGGGGTTACAAGCTATCTAACTTAACCAAAAGTATGTGCGGACAAACCGCCAGGGAAAAGGACAACCAAAAGATCCCCTGATCCGTTACTCCTATCCAGCACCGCTGGATACCAGAGTGGATCTGTGGGAGCGGAATCCTCCGCAAAACTCCGGAACACAAAGAAACTAAATAATAAATAGCAAGCGGTCAGGCCGCAACACACGGCTACGCCGCGACTCACGAACACCACAGGATGTTAAAAGGTGCTCGGTCGGACTCCAGGAATAGATGACAAATTCCGAGTACTGGATCACTGAGGACAGGAACAACCGGATAGAGCAGGACTGGAAACTCTCTGTAACAGACTCAGCAAACAGGAAGCTATCACCGGCGTCTGTAAGAAGTCCTGAGAGTGCCTTTATTTGGGAACCCTCCAATCAGGATCCAGACAGGGTAATAAACATCATGCCGTGCAGCTGCATGCTGCACGGCCAGGATACAAATGAACTCATTATCTAGACCTAGCAACGGGGAACGCGGTCCGACAGTGGCGTCCCCGTTGCTATGGTCTGAGCGGCTCCGTGCGCCCGGCGTCTAGCGTTGCTAGGGAGCCGGCGGCTGTGTGCCTGCGGCGTCCCTAGTTGCTAGGCGCCGGGCCGCACTGACGGGCGGACCCTCGGCGCCTAACATCGGGCAGCCGCCCAAGAAGAGCCCACCTTCCTAGTGGAATGGGCCTTAACTGATTTTGGTAACGGCAATCCTGCCGTAGAATGCGCCTGCTGAATCGTGTGACAGATCCAGCGAGCAATAGTCTGCTTAGAAGCCGGAGCGCCAACCTTGTTGGCTGCATACAGGACAAACAGTGCTTCTGTCTTCCTGACCCTAGCTGTTCTGGCCACATAAATCTTCAAAGCCCTGACCACATCCAAGGACTCGGAATCCTCCAAGTCACGCGTAGCCACAGGCACAACAATAGGTTGGTTCATTTGAAAATATGAGACCCCCTTAGGAAGGAGAACGAGTCCTCAATTCCGCCCTATCCACATGAAAAACCAGATAGGGGCTTTTATGTGACAAAGCCGCTAGTTCCGAAACTCGCCTTGCTGAAGCTAAGGCTAACAACATGACCACCTTCCAAGTGAGGTACTTCAACTCCACCGTGTTGAGAGGTTCAAACCAATGTGACTTAAGGAAACTTAACACCACATTAAGGTCCCAAGGCGCCACCGGAGGCACAAACGGGGGCTGAATATGCAGTACTCCCTTTACAAAAGTCTGTACTTCAAGAAGAGAAGCCAATTCTTTTTTAAAGAAAAAGGCCGCAATTTGAACCCTTATGGACCCTAATTTTAGGCCCAAATTCACTCCAGTCTGAAGGAAGTGAAGGAGACGGCCCAAATGGAACTCCTCCGTAGGAGAATTCCTGGCCTCACACCAAGAAACATATTTTCTCCATATGCGGTGATAATGTTTCGATGTCACGTCCTTCCTAGCCTTGATCAGGGTAGGAATGACCTCATCCGGAATACCTTTTTCCGCTAGGATCCGGCGTTCAACCGCCATGCCGTCAAACGCAGCCGCGGTAAGTCTTGGAACAGACAGGGCCCTTGTTGCAGCAGGTCCTGCCGTAGAGGAAGAGGCCACGGATCTTCTGTGAGCAACTCCTGCAGATCTGGATACCAAGTCCTTCATGGCCAATCCGGAGCCACGAGGATTGCTCTCACTCCTCTTTGTCTTATTATTCTCAACACCTTGGGTATGAGAGGAAGAAGAGGAAACACATAGACCGACCTGAACACCCAAGGTGTCACCAGGGCGTCTACCGCTACCGCCTGAGGGTCTCTTGATCTGACGCAATACCGCTTTAACTTTTTGTTGAGACGGGACGCCATCATGTCCATTTGGGGCAGTCCCCACTGACCCACGATCTGTGCAAAGACTTCCTGATGAAGTCCCCACTCTCCCGGATGCAGGTCGTGTCTGCTGAGGAAGTCCGCTTCCCAGTTGTCCACTCCCGGAATGAACACTGCTGACAGTACGCTTACATGACCTTCCACCCAGCGAAGAATTCTGGTGGCTTCTGCCATTGCCACCCTGCGCCTTGTGCCGCCTTGACGGTTTACATGAGCTACTGCTGTGACATTGTCCAACTGAATCAGGACTGGCTTGTCGCGAAGCAATGCCTCCGCTTGACGTAGGGCGTTGTATATGGCCCTCAATTCCAGGACGTTGATGTGAAGACAAGTCTCTAGACTTGACCAAAGACCTTGAAAATTTCTGCCCAGTGTGACTGCTCCCCAACCTCGGAGGCTTGCGTCCATGGTCACCAGGATCCAGTCCTGAATGCCGAACCTGCGGCCCTCTAGGAGGTGAGCACTGTGCAGCCACCACAGGAGAGATACCCTGGCTCTGGGAGACAGAACGATCCTTTGATGCATTTGTAGATGAGACCCGGACCACTTGTCCAGTAGGTCCCATTGAAACGTCCTTGCATGGAACCTGCCGAAGGGGATGGCCTCGTAAGACGCCACCATCTTCCCCAGGACACGTGTGCAGTGATGCACTGAAACCGTCTTTGGCTTTAATAGGTTCTTGACCAGAGTCATGAGCTCCTAAGCCTTTTCCATCGGAAGAAAAACCTTTTTCTGGTCTGTGTCCAGAATCAGGCCCAAAAAGGTCAGACGCGTTGTAGGAACCAGCTGCGACTTCAGAATATTGAGAATCCAGCCGTGTTGCTGTAACGTCCTCACAGACAGTGAAACGCTGTCCAGTAACTTCTCTTGAGATCTCGCCTTTATGAGGAGATCGTCCAAGTATGGGATAATTGTGACACCCTGCTTGCGCAGGAGTACCATCATCTCCGCCATTACCTTGGTAAAAATCCTCGGGCCGTGGAAAGCCCAAACGGCAACGTCTGAAATTGGTAATGACAGTCGTGTACCGCAAATCTCAGGAACGCCTGATGAGGAGGGAATATCGGAACATGAAGGTATGCATCCTTTATGTCCAGGGAAACCATCCAATCTCCCCCTTTCAGGCTGGCGATGACTGCTCTGAGCGATTCCATCTTGAACTTGAACCTTTTTAAGTACAGGTTCAGGGATTTTAAATTCAAAATGGGTCTGACCGAACCGTCCGGTTTCGGGACCACAAACAGGGTTGAGTAATACCCCTTCCCTTGTTGCTGAAGGGGAACCTTGATTATCACCTGCTGAAGACACAATTTTTGAATTGCATTTAACACTAACGCCCTCTCTGAAGGAGAAGCTGGTAGGGCCAATTTGAAAAACCGGCGAGGAGGCACCTCTTCGAATTCCAGCTTGTATCCCTGGGAAACAATCTCTATTGCCCAGGGATCCACCTGTGAGTGGACCCAGATGTGGCTGAAAAATCGAAGACGTGCCCCCGCTTGAGCTGACTCCCCCAGGGAAGCCCCAGCGTCATGCGGTGGATTTTGCAGACGCAGAGGAGGACTTCTGCTCCTGGGAACTAGCTGTGTGCAGCTTTTTTCCCCTGCCTTTACCTCTGGCAAGAAAGGACGAACCACGTACCTTTTTGGTTTTATTGGAACGAAAGGACTGCATTTGGTAATGCGGCGCCTTCTTAGGTTGCGGGGGAACATAAGGCAAAAAATTTGATTTATCTGCTGTAGCAGTAGAGACAAGGTCCGAGAGGCCTTCACCAAACAACTCCTCCCCCTTGTAAGGCAACGACTCCATATGCCGCTTTGAGTCGGCATCCCCCGTCCACTGCCGGGTCCACAAGAGTCGCCTAGCAGAAATAGACATAACATTTATTCTGGAGCTTAGTAAACAAATGTCTCTTTGAGCATCCCTCATATATAAAGCAGCATCCTTGATATGCCCTAGGGTCATTAAAATGGTATCCTTATCTAGGGTCTCAATCTCCGTAGATAAGGAATCTGTCCATGCTGCGACAGCACTACAAACCCAGGCCGATGCCATAGCCGGTCTAAAAATAGTACCAGAATGTGTGTAAATGTACTTCATGGTAACTTCCTACTTACGATCAGCAGGATCCTTGACGGTAGCTGTATCCTGGGATGGCAGTGCTACCTTCTTTGATAAGCGTGTCAACGCCTTGTCTACTTTAGGCAAAGATTCCCATCGTATCCTGTCCTTTTGTGGGACGGGATACGCCATAAGAATCCTCTTGGAAACTTGTAATCTCCTGTCTGGAGATTCCCAAGCCTTTTCGCACAATTCGCTTAGCTCATATGAGGACGGAAAGGTGACCTCAGGTTTTTTCTCTTTATACATGTGTACCCTCGTGTCAGGGACAGGGGGTTCCTCCGTGATATGCAAAACCTCTTTAATAGCAATAATCATGTAACGAATACCCTTAGCCACTTTTGGCTGTAACTTTGCATCCTCATAGTCGACACTGGAATCTGAATCCGTGTCGGTATCTGTGTCAGTGATCTGGGATAATGTGCGCTTTTGAGATCCGGAAGGTCCCGGTGCCACTGGGACAGGCACGGTCTGACTACCTGACTGTTCCCTAGCCTCAGCTTTGTCTAATCTCTTATGTAATAAATTTACATTAGCATTCAAGACATTCCACATACCCATCAAGTCCGGTGTCGGCGTCGCCGACGGCGACCTGACAATCATGCACTCCCCCTCCTCCTTAGGTGAGCCTTCATCGTCAAGCATGTCGACACACGCGTACCGACACACTCCACACACACAGGGAATCTCTTTTCTGAAGACAGGTTCCCCTTTTAGGCCCTTTGGAGAGACAGAGAGAGAGTATGCCAGCACACACCCCAGCGCTATATGACCCAGGAAAAAACACAGAATGTTTACCCAGTAGCGCTGTTATAGTATATATGCGCGCCAATTATGTGCCCCCCCCCTCTACTTTAAAACCCTCTTTCACCGTGTGTCAAGCAGGGGAGAGTCCGGGGAGCTTCCTCTCAGCAGTGCTGTGGAGAAAAAATGGCGCTGGTGAGTGCTGAGGGAGAAGCCCCGCCTCCTCGGCGGCGGGCTTCTGTCCCGCTCAAAATATGTAAAACATGGCGGGGGCTCTTTAATATACATGTTCAGTGCCCACCTGTACATGTATATAGTTCATTTTGCCATAGGAGAGGTTTATATTGCTGCCCAGGGCACCCCCCCTGCGCCCTGCACCCTTCCAGTGACCGGAGTATGTGAGGTGTATGGGAGCAATGGCGCACAGCTGCAGTGCTGTGCGTTACCTCAGTGAAGCTCACGAAGTCTTCTGCCGCCTTTGAAGCCTTCTTCTTTTTTCCGGCTCTGTGAGGAGGACGGTGGCGGCGCGGCGCGGCTCCGGGATGAACGCCCAGGACGAACCTGTGTTTCAATCCCTCTGGAGCTAATGGTGTCCAGTAGCCTAAGAAGCAGAGACTATCATTTAAGTAGGTCTGCTCTTCTCCCCTCAGTCCCTCGATGCAGGGAGTCTGTTGCCAGCAGTGCTCCCTCAAAATAAAAAACCTAACAAATATATTTTCTTAGCAGGAAACTCAGGAGAGCTCCCTGCAGTGCACCCATCCTCCTCTGGGCACAGTCTCAAACTGAGGTCTGGCGGAGGGGCATAGAGGGAGGAGCCAGTGCACACCCAGAGTCAAAGTCTTTCTTAAAGTGCCCATGTCTCCTGCGGAGCCCGTCTATACCCCATGGTCCTTACGGAGTCCCAGCATCCTCTAGGACGTTAGAGAAATATATGATGTCAAGTGTAATATACTGTACATAGCAGTACCTGGCGACAAGTATAACATAGATTATTGCCAGGCTAATGTGCAGAGTCATATCAGGTGACAGTCGGATCAAGAGAGGAGGTGGCCTGTGTGCAGCTTCCGTGTGCCAGTAATTCCCACCCCCCTGCCCCCACACAGACAAATGCATGACACCCTGGCACACAAGCCTGACATGTACCCGGGCTGACACACGCATGACATGTACTACATGACATTTACCAGGGACGCATGACATGTGCCATGGGGAGATACATGCATGATATGTCTGAGCAAACATGGACGCCTGAATGGAACTAATGGATGCTGCGATATATCATCCAGCTCAGTGGTGTGTACGGAGGGCTGACCAGTGCTGCGTGCAGCGTGCATTACTGCGGACGTAGCATACGGTATGCTGCATAAGTAATGGCTGTACAGTATGGCTGAAGCTACAGGTACACGGCTCAGTACTGAGGGGTGACTGGGGTGTGCACAGGATGACCCCGGGTGGCGGGGTGGTGCTGTTCTCACTTGTCTCTGATACGTTCTCCCATGCTGCAGTAATAATAACCCGGGTCAGCCACAGTGATGTAAACCCATCCAAGACTTTCCGTGAGACCACGCCCCCAAAGTGATGTAATCATGGGACTTACCAAGAGGCAACACACCCTTTTCAGTCCCGTTGCTGCCGCTGCTACACAAAGGAAGTGGGGGGCCCCCTTCTCTGTCCGGGCCTGGGGCTCCAGTCCAGGTGGTCCCCCCCTGATGGCGACCCTGCAAGTGGCTCATGTGCACTGTAAACCCACAGGGCCGCATTAAGGGCCACATGGGCCCGGGCTGAAAATGATCAAGGGCCAATTGTAAGAAGCAGAAGAGCTGTAACCAGAGCTGTGTGGGTGTGGCCAGTGCCATGTGGGTGTGGCCAGTGCTGTGTGAGCGTGGACAGTCTCATGTGGGTGTGACCAGTGCTGCGTGGGCGCGCGGCCAGTGATGTGTGGGTGCAGACAGTCTCATGTGGGTGTGGCCAGTGCCATGTGGGTGTGGCCAGTGTTGTGTGAGCGTGGACAGTCTCATGTGGGTGTGACCAGTGCTGTGTGGGTGTGGCCAGTGCCATGTGGGTGTGGCCAGTGATGTGTGAGTGTGGACAGTGCTGTGTGAGCACGGACAGTCTCATGTGGGTGTGACCAGTGCTGTGTGGGTGTGGCCAGTGCCGTGTGGATGTGGCCAGTGCTGTGTGAGCACGGACAGTCTCATGTGGGTGTGACCAGTGTTGTGTGGGTGTGGTCAGTGTCATGTGGGTGTGGCCAGTGCCGGAGGGTGTGGCCAGTGCTGTGTGGGTGTGGACAGTTTCATGTGGGCGTGACCAGTGTTGTGTGGGTGTGGCCAGTGCCACGTGGGTGTGTACACCACTACACCATAAGCCCCACTGTCTTCCTAAACGCATAAAAAGTAGACAAATTGCATCATTTCGTGAGTAAATGGAAATTTTAATACTTATAATTTATGGCTGACCATGTGGCTAGCTGGATGGCTGCTGGTTATTATCATGCTGTCATGGTGATGGGCCTATTTTTATGTGGAGGCCTGGGTCTGTAGTTTCACCCGCCCCATTGTTAACCTGACCCAGCACCCTTCAGAAATACCCCCATGTCAGGTGATGAGCTTAATATGTAGACATTAAGTTCAGTTCCAGTAAACAGTATGTCGGCAAACATGCATGCTGACTAAGGACATTTTCAAAGTGAGTCATGTGACAGAAGGGGGCGGGACCTGTTTATAAATTGCATACAGGATCTGAGATATAATGCTGCTTCTCCTCTGGTTACGCATCTCTTCTCTTCTCCCTTTTCATGTTGTTTCATTGTGTGTTTTCTTATGTTCATTATAATAAATGTATTTGGTCTCATATACAAATCCCCCTAGATGTGCACGGTCTCTGCGCTGGGACACCAGAAGGTCTATCCAGGGTGTGTTATGGAACGGGGTGACTCTCTGCTCTGCAAACGGGATGCAGTTCATTTCCCGCCAGTCGGTATCCTGGCTCACAGACGCTATTCCCACTCGTGGGTGTCCACGGTAATCCTGACCGTCTGTAATTCATACTGAACCTCTACATACTGTGGCCCTCATTCCGAGTTGTTCGCTCGCTAGCTGCTTTTAGCAGCAGTGCAAACACTAAGCTGCCGCCCTCTGGGAGTGTATCTTAGCTTAGCAGAAGTGCGAAGGAAAGGATCGCAGAACGGCGTCTAAATTTTATCAAGCAGTTTCTGAGTAACTCCAGACCTACTCCTAGCTAGCGATCACTTCAGTCTGTTTAGTTCCTGTTTTGACATCACAAACACGCCCTGCGTTCGGGCAGCCACGCCTACGTTTCCCCAGCCACTCTTGCGTTTTTATCCGACACGCCTGCGTTTTTACACACACTCCCCGAAACCGGTCAGTTACCACCCAGATACACCCACTTCCTGTCAATCACTCGGCGGCCAGCAATGCGACTGAAAAGCGTCGCTAGACCTTGTGTGAAAGTGCATCGGCTTTTGTGAAAGTACGTCGCGCGTGCGCACTGCACCCCATACGCATGCGCAGAAGTGCCGCTTTTTTACCTAAACGCTGCGCTGCGAATGAAAGCAGCTAGCGATCAACTGGGAATGAGGGCCAATAAGTGCCACGGAATGCAGGATGGTGGAAAATCATGTGGCGCAATGCGCAAAAGTGTAAACGTGATGTGGTAGTTCACCCTCTGGCCGCTTCATCACCTGTCAGTGCGAAAAACTGTTTAGCTTTTTCTCCTAAGATCCTGCTCAGTCAGCCGTATATACGCCATATATAGGACAGGAGAGTGACAGGTCACCAGCAGATGTGGTGCCCCCTACCTGTGCACTGACTTAGCCTCAAACAAAACCACCTTGCTTATGTACAGGGGCAAATGCAGGATTTGTATATGGGGTGTGCGGGGGTGACCGTATATGTCCTTTATGTAAGTATATATATGCGTCCCGGGTACACAGACCCACCCCACCCCTACCCACTGGTGTGCTTAGGTAGAACGGTAGATCCATCAGACACTGAACAGGGATCTTGTGCCGCATTGTGTTTATATATCACCTTCTATAAACACTGGCTGTTAGGTAGATGTGGTTTAAGAGAGCATGGGATCAACTACATGTTTTGTTTTGTTCATATATTTGTAAATCCAGTCATCAGGACACAAAGACATGTGAGTTCACTGCTGTGCTGTTTATTCCATCACCAACTCCAGGCACACTGCACACTGGACCACCCACGTCCCAGCATCCCCCTGGTCCCAGGGACCATCACTGAAGATTGAGGCTTACACCTATTAGTAAGGGAGTGTCTACAAATATTAATACACTAACATCACACTACAGTCTCCCCCTCCCCTCCAACCCCCCCACCACCTCCGGGAGGGGGAAGCCAGGTCAGCACAGTGGAGGGTGAGGCTGGGGGCGTGGCTTGTCATAGGGGCTGGGAAGGGGCGTCACGCAGCGGTGGGGGCATGGCTGTGCATTGGGATCACCATAGCCCTGCCCACCGCTGTACAATGCCGATGTTACCAGCTCTGGGAGACTTGGCCACCTTCCCGGGGCAACACCCGATTTTAAGGAGCTTTTCCGGTAGAGTAAGTATGATATTCTGAATGTACTCTGGCACTGCACATGCGTAAATCTCCAGGAACATTGGTGGTCATTCCGAGTTTATCGCTCGCTAGCTGTTTTTAGCAGCCGTGCAAACACTAAGCCGCCTCCCACTGGAAGTGTATTTTAGCATAGCAGAAGTGCGAACGAAAGGATCGCAGAGCGGCTACAAAATAATTTTGTGCAGTTTCAGAGTAGCTTCAGACCTACTCAGCGCTTGCGATGACTTCAGACTGTTCAGTTCCTGTTTTGACGTCACAAACACGCCCTGCGTTCGCCCAGCCATGCCTGCGTTTTCCCTGGCACGCCTGCGTTTTTTCGAACACTCCCTGAAAACGGTCAGTTGACACCCAGAAACGCCCACTTCATGTCAATCACTCTGCGCCCAGCAGTGCGACTGAAAAGCTTCGCTAGACCTTGTGTGAAACTACATCAATCGTTGTAATAGTACTCTGCGCGTGCGCATTGTGCCGCATACGCATGCGCAGAAGTGCCGATTTTTGGTCTCATCGCTGCACAGCGAACGAATGCAGCTAGCGATCAACTCGGAATGACCACCCTAATGCGGGCTCAAAAACTTTATGGGACCCAGAGCAACATTTGGAAGGGGACATTGTCCCAACGCTTCTAGAGAGGAACCTCTCCGCAAAAGATCATTTTATGCCCCATAGTAGCGCCCTCTTTCACAGGATGTCACATTGCAGGGCTGCCAGTACACATTATGCTACATAGTGCCCCCAATTTATATTATGACATTAGAGGGGAGATGTATCAAGCCTTGGAAAGAGATAAATTGGAGACATTGCTCTAATACCCCTTTCACACCGCACAAATAACCCGGTATCGACCAGGCATATTGCCGGGTGGACACGAGTCAGCGTGCAGTGTGAAAGCTCCATGGTGGAATTTCCGAGTCGCCTGACCCGGTAATTCAACCCGGGAATAAAGCAGTGTTATTCCCGGGTTGAATACCAGGTCAGTGGCAGTGTAAACAGGTTCCCGGGTCGATGCGACCCAGGACCCGTTCACTACAGTAGGGAGAGGTGGCGCGGATATGAGCTCATCTCCCAGCGCCAGCTCTGCCCCCTGCCACTATGGCAACCGGCCCTGCATATCGCCGAGTCGGTTACCCTCCTATTAGGGTCCAATGCCGGATCCCACCTGGGAAGGACCAGTTTCTAATTCCTGGGTGGGATCCGGCATTGGCAATGTGAAAGGGGTAAAAGTAACTTCTACCATTTATCTAGCAGACACTTCGGAGCTGGTTGGTTGGGCAAATCCACTTTATCTCCCTCCAAGGCTTGATAGCTCTCCCACACAGTGCCCCCAGATCATATTATGCCACACTATAGTCCCCCCACTTTATGCTGTGCCACATTACAGAGCCCCAGTATATATTATGCCATACTATAGTCCCCCCACTTCATGCTGTGCCACATTACAGAGCCCCAGTATATATTATGCCACACCATAGTCCCCCCACTTCATGCTGTGCCACATTACAGAGCCCCAGTATATATTATGCCACACTATAGTCCCCCCACTTCATACTGTGCCATATTACAGTGCCCCAGTTCATATTATGCCACATTACAGTGCCCCCAGATCATATTGTGCCACATTACAGAGCCCCAGTATATATTATGCCACACTATAGTCCCCCCACTTCATGCTGTGCCACATTACAGAGCCCCAGTATATATTATGCCACACTATAGTCCCCCCACTTCATGCTGTGCCACATTACAGAGCCCCAGTATATATTATGCCACACTATAGTCCCCCCACTTCATACTGTGCCATATTACAGTGCCCCAGTTCATATTATGCCACATTACAGTGCCCCCAGATCATATTGTGCCACATTACAGTGCCCTCAGTTCATAGTGTGCCACATTACAGTGCCCTCCAGTTCATATTGTGCAACATTACAGTGCCCCCAGATCATATTATGCCACATTACAGTGCCCTCCAGTTCATATTGTGCCACATTACAGTGCCCCCAGATCATATTATGCCACATTACAGTGCCCTCCAGATCATATTATGCCACATTACAGTGCCCCAGTTCATATTATGCCACAATACAGTGCCCCAGTTCATATTGTGCCACATTACAGTGCCTCCACTTCATATTATGCCACATTACAGTGCCCTCCAATTCATTTATGCCACATTACAGTGCCCTCCAGATCATATTATGACACATTACAGTGCCCCCAGATCATATTATGCCACACTATAGTTCCCAGTTCATAGTATGCCACATTACAGTGCCCCAGTTCATATTATGCCACATTACAGTGCCCCAGTTCATATTATGCCACATTACAGTGCCTCCACTTCATATTATGCCACATTACAGTGCCCTCCAGATCATATCATGCCACATTACAGTGCGCCCAGATCATATTATGCCACACTATAGTTCCCAGTTCATATTGGGCCACATTACAGTGCCCCAGTTCATATTGTGCCACATTACAGTGCCCCAGTTCATATTATGCCACATTACAGTGCCCTCCAGATCATATCATGCCACATTACAGTGCGCCCAGATCATATTATGCCACACTATAGTTCCCAGTTCATATTGTGCCACATTACAGTGCCCCAGTTCATATTGTGCCACATTACAGTGCCCCAGTTCATATTATGCCACATTACAGTGCCTCCACTTCATATTATGCCACATTACAGTGCCTCCACTTCATATTATGCCACATTACAGTGCCTCCACTTCATATTATGCCACATTACAGTGCCTCCACTTCATATTATGCCACATTACAGTGCACCCAGATCATATTATGACACACTATAGTGTCCCCACTTCATACCGTGCCATATTACAGTGCACCAGTTCATATTATGCCACATTACAGTGCCCAGTTCATATTATGCCACATTACAGTGCCACCAGTTCATATTATGCCACATTACAGTGCCACCAGTTCATATTATGCCACATTACAGTGCCACCAGTTCATATTATGCCACATTACAGTGCCCAGTTCATATTATGCCACATTGCAGTGCCCAGTTCATATTATGCCACATTACAGTGCCACCAGTTCATATTATGCCACATTACAGTGCCCAGTTCATATTATGCCACATTACAGTGCCACCAGTTCATATTATGCCACATTACAGTGCCACCAGCTCATATTATGCCACATTACAGTGCCACCAGTTCATATTATGCCACATTACATTGCCATAGGCAAACGCAGGGGGGGGGGGGGGGGGGTTCTGGTTGCCCGGAAACACCCCTCTTCTTGGCAAGTGGCTCAAATTATGACAACAGCAATGGTATATAGTACGATTACTAGAACTGCCACCACAACATGCAGTGTAAGGGACAGAGTAGACCTGCTGCACATGCCCAGTGGTAGCAGCTTCTTCTACCAAGTTTGCTGTGTGTGTGGGTCTTAGTCCTCAATCAGTGCACTGGACCAGAGAGCAGCTACCAGGAAGAAGAGACAGGAACCTTACGATGAGGTGGGAGAATGTGTGCTTAGAAAGTGCAGTACTAGTACTATTATGTTTGTGTATTTATTTATTATGGGATGTTTAACCATTTCCTGGCCACTTATCTTATTTATATTATTTAAATATGCTTGATACAACCTATACTAGTATAGATAATCTATAGTGTTAAATATTAATACTGTATTTAGCACAGTATGCAGTGTATAAAAAGACCAATGTTTACATTAATATCCAGGGGCGTTACTCGTTTCTTCTACCGCCCCCCCAGACTCCCGCACTTGCTCCAATGTTCTGCAGAGTGGGAGATTGTGGACTGCATTTGGAAACCCCTCTCTAGAAATCCTGCGTTTGCCACTGAGTGCCCAGTTCATATTATGCCACATTACAGTGCCACCAGTTCATATTATGCCACATTACAGTGCCACCAGTTCATATTATGCCACATTACAGTGCCACCAGTTCATATTATGCCACATTACAGTGCCACCAGTTCATATTATGCCACATTACAGTGCCGCCAGTTCATATTATGCCACATTACAGTGCCACCAGTTCATATTATGCCACATTACAGTGCCACCAGTTCATATTATGCCACATTACAGTGCCACCAGTTCATATTATGCCACATTACAGTGCCCTCAGTTCATATTATGCCACACTATAGTGCCTCCACTTCGTACTGTGCCATATTACAGAGCCCCCAGTTCATATTATGACACATTATAGTGCCACCAGTTCATATTATGCCACACTATAGTGCCTCCACTTCGTACTGTGCCATATTACAGAGCCCCCAGTTCATATTATGACACATTATAGTGCAGGGGCGTTTTAAGAGAGGAGGAGACCCGTGTGCAGCCTTCTGCTTCAGGGGCCCGCTCCTCTCTGACCGAGGCACAGCATTTAATACTTACCTCTCCGGAGTCCCCTGGTGGTGCCATCCTTCTCCGCGGCAGCGTCAATAGAGTCTGAGACCAGACTCTATTGCGCATGCGCAAACCTCCGGGAACACGGTGCAGCGGCCATTTTCCCAAAGATTTTACTACTGCGCATGCGCAAAACTCCGGAAAAATGGCCGCCGTGCCATCTTTCTGGGGTTTTCAGCAGGCGCAATAGCGTTTGTTCCCCCTAGTGCTCAAACTCTATGGTGCTGCCGAAAAAGGGATGGCTTCGACGGGGGACTTCAGAGAGGTAAGTATTAAGCAAATGGGTGCAGTGTGTGCGGGGTGGGCCCCCCTGGACCTGGGGACCGTGTGCCTCGCACACTCTGCACCCATTATAGATACGCCAATGTTATAGTGCCTCCACTTCGTACTGTGCCACATTACAGTGCCCCCAGTATATATTATGACACACTATAGTGTCCCCACTACATACTGTGCCATATTAGTGCCCCCAGTTCATACTACAGTACTGTAAGTAACAATACAGTGCCCCCAGTTCATATTATGCCACACTAGTATAGTGCCTCCACTTCGTACTGTGCCACATTACAGTGCCCCCAGTATATATTATGCCACATTACAGTGTCCACTTCATACTATGCCACACTACAGTGCCCCCAGTATATATTATGACACACTATAGTGTCCCCACTTCATACTATGCCACACTACAGTGCCCCCAGTATATATTATGACACACTATAGTGTCCCCACTTCATACTATGCCACACTACAGTGCCCCCAGTTCATATCAAGCCACATTACAGTGCCTCCACTTCATACTGTGCCATATTAGTGCCCCCAGTTCATATTATGCCACACAAAAAAAAAAAAAGAATGACATGTCACCCCGTTCAGACTGTTCCAATGGTTTATAAAGCAAATCTGGGAAACTGGTATGCATTTATATAACCTGGGTCTAGTGCCCCCCTAATCCTCTGGACCCTACTGCAGTTGGACCCCCTGCACCCACTATAGCCACGTCCATGGCTGGTCCCATATTCACGGTGCCTTATATACTGCGTGCGAGCAGAGCCTCGGGAACATTCCGCAGGGTGATTACAGAGGTGGTGACGGCAAGTACATAGCCCATGAGTGCAGGGTGCCCGGGGTGTTCTTCCCTTGTACCAGCCTCACCCATTATAGATACACCCAGTCATCTAGGGACTCCAACCGTAAATTACAGATCTGCGTTTGTAGGTGTCTGATGTACAGTATATATTAAGAGATGAAATGTCCTTGTCATACGACCTTAATTTGTATCTATGCTTTTGCTAGGAAGTCTCCTTACAGTACAGTTTCCGCTGTTTTCCTTCTCTAGCACAGAATCCCTTTAACTGTTACCTTAACGCTGGGGTGCTATAATATTCTTACAATACGGTATATTAGGGGAGTGGCCTAATGGCAAGAGTTATGTCTGACGCCACTGGTACGCGTGACTAGACTGGTCCAGAAAAAAAAGGAACGCAGATATACAGGTAGCAGACACAACTCAGAGCTAATAGCCTGCACAGAGGGATCCTTATGTCCAACCCCTACCCAATAATACTACTTTACTTACGGTCCCTTCCCCGTGACTTTTGCGATTCACTGCAAACCTAAATTATGTCCTGCTACCCCATAGTGCTGCTTCGGCTTGTATTTACATACACAGATGAAGCAGTCTTACTTGCAGCGTCAACTCCCCTGTCTCACCGAGTAGCACCGGTTAGATCGATCACTACAACACTTTTTCCCCCATAAAGCGAATGAACGTTAGCCGTGACATTCCGCGACAAGAGATCTTTGGTACAGCGCAGAAGACGCACTGAAGTCTATCCCACCTGTAGCATCACGCAAAGTGGCACTTTTTCTCCCAGCTTAAAAAAACACTGTGAAAGTTCATAAATCAGCCACGTATTGAACGTCCTACTCTCTATCGAATGCTGACACTACGCCCTGCAAGGTTTTTTCTTCTTCTTATCGAAGCTTTCATGCCGCAGTCACCAGATATTTACTTTAAGCCCCTACAGACCAAACTTTTCCAGAATGAGTCCCGGCTGCAGTATGACCGCAGCAAAGTTGCAGATCTGGAAGGAGCCACGAGTAACCTCAAGTTTTACTGATTCGCCCCCTCCTCCCGAGTAACCAGCGAGACGGTCAGCAGCGGGAACCATTCCCTCCCAACGCAGGACTTAATCCCAGCGTCTAATACTCCTGTTCCCATGTTACGCTCCCCATGTTAACTATAGCATAACAATAACCTCATTTGTTGGACACAGATGACACAAAAACAAAAATAGGTTTGAAAGGCTTCAAAAGGGACGACGTAATCATGTGCAGGCTTTTGGCTTACTCGGGATAAACTATACATACAATCCGGCAAAGCTATAGTCTAAGCTCTCACCCCAGCTGAGCTATTTAAAAAAGATATTGGCCAGACCACAAAACCATTTTGGTCAATAGTCTGACGTTCCTCCTCCCGCCAGGCAACGCGTTGTTTGGCCCTGACAGCGAGATGCTTTATCCCTATATATATATATATATATATATATATATATATATATATACACTGTATAACGATACACAGAATTTATCAGTTAAATATAACAGTCTCACGCGGCGGTAAAGTGCATTGTTCCCAGCGTACGTGCCAGCCGAGGCTATTGTTGCTTAACATTTTCCAACATGAATAGAAGTACCTAGCGTGGAAGGGAAGCGTCACATACTGTTCCTTTGGCATCTCTACATGTGAGCCCATCTGTCAATGTGGCATCGTGCCCATCCATCAAGGTGGTTTTATTTTCCTCTGGGCAAAGGTGCAAAACAAAGATGGATTAAAAAGAGAAGGGCGAGTTATTTTCAGGAGGCGGGAAAAAAAAATAACAAAAAATGTAATATTAAAAAATCTGGATTTTATTGTCACTGGATTTTTATATAAAACACCTTTTCATCGCACAACGTGAAAACTTGATCTCTCACAATGGATTTGGGTACATTTGATTTTTATTTCATTTTTTTTTTGTCAGCCTGCGAGTTGGCCGTGGATCAAGCTAAAAAAAAAAAAAGTCCACGATTGGCGCTATTATATTATCCCGTACAAAGGGCGGTAAACAGACACAGTTGTCAATTTGGTGACCTGCAATGCTGTTTAATTAGAGCAGGCTCCGGCAAACTGTGGATGACCAGCTGCTGTAGAACTACAAGTCCAAGCATGCACCGCCAGCTAGAGGCTGACACCTCTGAATGACAATGATGCCGTTAAGCAAAGTTTCCTGTAGAATTGTTTGTAAGGAATTGCACAGCCGCAAGAAGACGCACAGCCGCAGCCTCAGATCACCATCGAGACGGTTGGCCACAATTCCTGATGGTTTTAGGCACCGGCCAGTCTGCATAAGGTGAATTTACTCAGGATCCGGAATCCTCAGTCCAGATCCGATGCCCTGTACCCGTCACACCCCCGTTTTTTTTCAGAACAGTACTGCACAGGGGGCTGGCAGTAGGGTGGCCAATCCCGGGTATCGGAATTGACAAATGGTCAATCCTCGGATTCCCGGGACACCTGGGATTGGCTTTTTTAATGTGTCCGGCCGTTCCTCCGCCCTGCCTTGCTCCGTCTCTCTGCACCCGCCTCGCACCGCACACATAACTCACCAATCTAGCATGGCTGGTGGGTGGGAATCTTCCTCCACACTCAGCGGCGGGTGACGGTCGGCTACCCATCAGGCGGCGCGGTGGGTGACGGGCTGGTGACTGCGCAGCGTGACCTCACAGTCACAGGTCACGTTGCGCAGGGGGAGCCGGGAGGAGGGAGCCGGGCAGCGTTGAGCGCACTGAGGACATTCAGTGCTGCCCGGCATTAATGGGCCGCCTGATACCTCAATCCCCGGGATTGGCCACTCTAGCTGGCAGTAACATTGCAAGACCCATTCCGCACTTTCGCAGACCCCCAAACATCATATGAATTAGGCCCATTGGGAGTTATTCAAGTTTGTTAGCAAACAAAAAAGTACACTAATGGGCAAAGCCATGTGCAATGCAGGTGGGGCAGATGTAACATGTGCAGAGAGAGTTAGATTTGGGTGGGTTATATTGTTTCTGTGCAGGGTAAATACTGGCTGCTTTATTTTTACACTGCAAATTAGAATTCAGTTTTAACACACCCCACCCAAATCTAACTCTCTCTGCACATGTTACATCTGCCCCACCTGCACTGCACATGTTACATCTGCCACACCTTCACTGCACATGGTTTTGCTCATTAGTGTTTTTTTTTGTGGTGTGCTAACAAACCTGAATAACCCCCATTGGCCCTCATTCCGAGTTGTTCGCTCGCTAGCAGATTTTAGCAGCATTGCACACGCTAGGCCGCCGCCCTCTGGGAGTGTATCTTAGCTTAGCAGAATTGCGAACGAAAGATTAGCAGAATTGCGAATAGAAAATTCTTAGCAGTTTCTGAGTAGCTCGAGACTTACTCCTACACTGCGATCAGCTCAGCCCGTTTCGTTCCTGGTTTGACGTCACAAACACGCCCTGCGTTCGGACAGCCACTCCCCCGTTTCTCCAGACACTCCCGCGTTTTATCCTGGCACGCCTGCGTTTTTACGCACACTCCCATAAAACGGTCAGTATCTGCCCAGAAACACCCACTTCCTGTCAATCACACTCCGATCACTCCAACGATGAAAATTCTTCGTTCGGACGTGAGTAAATCTACTAAGTTTTGAGCTAAAATACTTAGCGCATGCGCACTGCGTACCATGCGCATGCGCATTTTCACCTTAATCGCTCCGTTGCGAAAATCGTCAACGAGCGAACAACTCGGAATGACCCCCATTGTACCATGTTATTTCAATGCAACATCTGACACCTTGTGGTGAAAAGTGGTAGTGGTTTTTTTTTTTTCTTTTGTTTTTACTTGATCATTTTAAAATATTTTCATTATATTATTGCACAGTATTTCCTGGCATGGGTGAATCTCAGGCACCCACTACCCCTCTTTAAATAATCTGATTTAAATAAACAAAAAGGGGTATCACGTTGTCTCACTGACGTATCTATACTAGGTGCAGCGTCTACAGTGCACAACGGTCCCTGGGGTCCAGAACCCATTTTTTTAATACTTACCCCCTGGAGTCCCATGTCGGCAGCAGCAGCACTGCAGAAATCACCGTGAAAATGGTGCGGCACCCATTTTCCCAGTGTTTTGCGCTTGTGCGTAGGAAAGTCACCGAGAAAATGTTGCAGCCATTTTCCCAGAGACCTGCACGTGCACACTAGACTCTGGGACAGCACTAGGTCCTCTTATTGACCCTGGAGTCTAATGCTCTGCCGGCTGGAGAGAAGGGGACCCAGACGCAGAATGCACACAGGCTTCCTCCTCTCTTGATGCACTCCTGGTATCACGCAATGCAATATTCTGCAACCAGCCGTCACAGCAGGCAGATCTTGTGATTACGAAGGTCCAGGTTAGGAAGCAGATTACAACGTTTCTCTGTTGAATAATTGATGCAACAATGCCCATTGCACTTCACTAGAGAAGAGAGCGTGAACAGCCGCATACACACATAACGCATTACCTCTAGGTCTTAAATCCCTCACTTATTTAAAATTACAAATCCGACTGAAACCAACTCCCAACTGGAAGCAATTGTGTTATCACTTATCACTAGATAAAATGTAGAAACGTTGGGGCAGGAGACAGAGTACAAAATAGGATATCATACTAACATTTCCTGCAAATCTCAAACAACATAGGGGATCATTCCGAGTTGATCGCTCGCTAGCAACTTTTTGCAGCGCTGCGATCAGGTTAAAACGCGGCAAAACTGCGCATGCGTATGCACTGCATTGCGCAGGCGCATCGTATGGGTACAAAGCGGATCGTTGCTGGGCGATGGATTTAACGAAGAACCCTTTCGCACAGCCGATCGCAACGAGATTGACAGGAAGAGGGCATTGGTGGGTATCAACTGAGTGTTTGCAAAAACGCAGGCGTGTCCAAGCGTTTGCAGGGCGGGTGTCTGACATCAATTCCGGGACCAAAAAGACTGAAGTGATCGCAGCGGCTGAGTAAGTCCAGAGCTACTCAGAAACTGCAACAAACTTTTTTGTGCCGTCGGCTGCAAAAGCGTTCGCACACTAGCAAGGCGAAAATACACTCCCCCATAGGCGGCGGCTATCTGATCGCAGCGCTGCAAAAGTTGCTAGCGAGCGATCAACTCAGAATGACCCCCATTATTCGAGATTAAATCAGGAGAGGGGGCCAGGTAGCGAGGACACGCAATAAGGATTTTACTAGAAAAATGCCCTTTTAACCCTTAATATAGTGGAGACACCTGCCTCCGATGCCTTCCCACTAACATACCTCCCTACCCCCTACACACGGGGACGACTATTGCGGTACAGACCTTTGAAATTGAGACTGTCTGGCTAATATCAGGCCTCTTTCTTCAATTCGGTGGTTACACCTGAAGACACACCTGAGGATGTCTTCAATCCACTCTAGCCATACACTCAGTGAGGTGGCATCTACCAATGTAGTAGCTACACCACTTTCTAGCCTCTAAAAGGCTGGTTCCAAGAATTTCTGGACAGTGTTTACTACTACTTACTTGTTACCAAAGAGGACATTATTGGCTTTCACCGACCCACGTAGCTGACAATAGTCCCTACTGTTGGTGGGACTGTCATGATTTGTAGTCCACAAAAGTGGAAGGGCTTATAAGCTGCAATGCTGTAGGCGGCACAGGCTCCCAGAAGAGGATTGCCAAGTGCTGAAGCACATAGTGCCTAAAACCATCTGTCCTTGGTAGCAAAGATCACTAATGAGTTCCAAATTGCTTGTGATAGCAGCAACAGCACAAGAACTCTTCATGGGTTGGGTTATCTTGGCTGAGCAGCCAAACACAAGCTCTAGATGGTCACGTCCAATGCCAAGCGTTATGAGTGGGGTAAAGTGCACCACCATTAGACTCTGGAGCAATAGCCACGGTTCTCCGGTGTCATGAATCATGCTGGACCATCCATCAGTCTCAGAGACGAAACTGGGTATGCTGGATCCCGGGATAACACTTCCGGCCTGGATGCTCATAACTCTTAAGATTGGTGGAGAAGGTATAATGGTCTGCGGATGTTTTCAATGGTTTGGCCTGGGCCTCTTGGTTACAGTGAAAGGAAAGCTTAATGCTACAGCATACAATGACACTCTAGAAAGGCCCCCATTGCTCTGGATCATTGCGTGCTTCCACCTACTGTACGTAGAAGAGGAAGGGGCAAAGCAAGTAACTTTGCACCTGGGTAAAACCTTGTTGCACTGCAGATGACGCAGATGTAAAATGTACAGGGAGGTTTAAATTTGTGAAGGACGTGTCCTAGCTCAAATCTAAATTGCAATAGTAAAGCTTTCTGGTATTTGTGGTCTGCATGCAAAAGCAGCCAGTATTTACTCTGCATGCAAAAACAAAAAATGTATTTGCTCCCCCTTTTTGGTTATTTGCCCCCAATTCAGAGTCAGAAAGAGGGACAGAGCCTATGCCTAATGCCCAGAGGGGAGGCAGGATGTGTTAATCAACGGAAACTTTGGATGGCAATTACAGATTAAACAAATACTTTATCCTCCAATCCAGTGGTTGCCAAACTTTTTTGAATCACGGCACCCTAGAGTATCAGAATGTTTTTCATGGCACCCCAAAGTCACAAGTTTCTTATTGAGAAATTTAGAAAGAAATATTAAATTAAGTAAATTGTATTTATAGGTCAGTTATGTGGTGAGGGCCAGGATTTGCTTCTGTTTTCCACATATTTTATGATTGGCAGCCACCAGCACTGGTTTTGCCTATTACATTGACCGTAAGTAATTTGAATTGGTCCTGGACCACCAACCCAGGGCACCCCGCACGTGTCCTGATGCACCCCCATTGAGAACCAGTGCTCCAGTGATTAGAACATCACAACCTGCACTCTGTATAATAATCTGAATAAAACGTCAACTCTGTTCTATCAAAAAAAAATGAAAAAACAACCCTATATATTTATACGTATACATGCCGGACCTCTTCCAATTTTATCAAATTGCTATTTTAGGATTTAGTCTCTCTGCAAAGAAATAATGATTCTTAGTGATAGCTTAACCACTTGACAACTTTCATTTTTTTACCCATTACCTGCCACGGCTCAAGGACTTGGAACCTTAATCAACACAAAACCGCTGGGGAACCGCTGCGCAGCTTTCCATAGGGGATTCAGTGTCCTGTATTTGGTTTACCCATCTCCAGCAATTGATCACTGATCCCCTACCTAAGCAGACATTGCAAAACCTCCTTATAAACGACAGCGTAGGCTGAGTTTGAGATTTAAACACCCATGAAAATAACATCCGAGTCCGCGCGCGCTAGAATCCTAATTTGTACTAATGGGGCTCTCAATTAACATGCGATTAAGCAATTACGGCTATCAAAGACTTAATTTAATAATTTAAGACAGGTCACGGATTTAGTTTTCGACTAACCACACATGATTTTTTTTTTGTAGCGCACACTGTGGCGTACGTGGAAATCCTTCCCGCATTTTCCCGCGTCTCTCTCTCTCTCTCTGTTTCTAAACAAGTCATTCTTCAGCTCCAAAGACTCCCAATTTGCAGAATCCATCCACGCTACACTTGGACGCCTATGACTAACAAAAACAGCTGCACGTTTTAAAGGGCACAAGCTGAGATGATGTTTTAAAGATAGCATTTTAATATTGTTTGTGTTATAGGAAGATAGAAACTCGCTGGCTTATTTTTTGAATTAACTGTGAACTTAAATGAACTCCCGATGCTTAAGGCTGCTCCTACCCATATAATACATTTTGCAGCTGCTGAAAATACAGAGTTTCTCTTTTAAAAGCTGTTTATTACAGATTCCCCCCAAAAAATAAAAAAATAAATCCGAAATGATATTGGCATCCAAACTCAACCATATGTCCGTTTGACCTAGGATACGTAAACCTGTTGTTTAATCCATAGAAAGGATTACAGCCTTATATTTTATCTACGTCCTTTTCATATGGAAATGTCTTTTTGCGGCACAGATTTGTATTTAATGATATAAACATTGGGAGGGGGGAAAAATCCTTGTTTTTAATTTCATTACGGCGAACGTATAGGTTTTCTTTCCTTTTTTGTTTTCTTTTTTTCTTTTTTTTTACCGAGTGTCTACAAGCATGCATTAATGTTAATTTCATCAATCTCTTTTGTATTGTGTTAATGTCACAATCTGCTCCCGGATCTTGCCAAGTTTCTTAACTGTCATGTTAATTCCGAGACCTATTCTACGCTCTTTGACATTTCAGGACAGAACATGGCAGTAAAAATAGATTAAAAACAGCTTAGATGTATTATAAAACCCAGAACTTTGCAGATGGTGGCATTAGATTTGCAGAATAAAAAAATAAAAAAAATCCAGCAGCTTGGTACAATATAATAACACAGTAGTCCATTGATTTCCAGGGTAAATATCTCAACGGCAATAAAATCATTACAGTCTGCAGATGATGAAGAGGGCAATGAAAGATCATCAGCTTCTTTTAAGGACCCCCTGCACCCCAACAAAAATACATTTCTATAGATAAATCAAAAAGGTAAAATCAAGGTCCATTGCTGTTACCCTGGCACTCCGTTATAGACTTATAGTCAATTACTATCTCCCAGACATCAGAGTCTCCTCCCAGATCATTAGGGCAGCATAAACTAATGTGATCTGATGCAGGTCAAAAAGCTGAAATTTCTGTCAGTTAAGCTGCTGTGATATCACTGTCCCTTTTGCTATGAATAAAACATGCATATCTACAGAGCAAAAAAAGCGCAAAATCTGGCTCCGCCTACTAACATGACATCCTTATCTCAGTATGAACACTACGCTTATTTCATGTGTATCACTTCCGGTCAATAATACACTGAATTTACTCCATATTAATGTCAAATAGTGGATCTAGAAAGGATTCAGCAAGTGAAGATTTATTTTACAGTAATAGTTGTTAAACTTCTTAACCCTTATAAACCAATAATTGAAAAAAAGCTTTCTATACCAAACTGCGTCCGCGATCCAAGGAGGGGATCAGCGTTACCAGAATTCACATTGAACATCCTTTTTTCAACAGTCACAGAAAAGAAATTTTGGTACTTCCTCATCTGTGCGGCCCCCTGCTGGAGGCGCGCTGGTTACGCTATGCTACTTACGTATCTTCACTGACTAGTGAAGATACGTCATATGCGGGGGCGGGTGTGTGTGGTGTTCGGCTGGACATATGCGGCGAGTGTTCGTCCACAGAAAAATACGCGGGGGACAGAACAGATATAATGCGTCGGCTGCGTCGGAAATACAGTAGCAGTAGCGTAAGTAGTACATTATGTTTTTTAACCACTTAACTGATGATTTTTCCCTTCAAAAGCGTTAACAACATTGTTTTTTAAAATGTATTTTATTTAATAAAGTTGAAAAAGTATTTTTTTAAATATTTAAACATTATATTATGCACATCTGCAGAACGGATCTCCTCGTCAAAACCGGGGGGACAGGGTGTGACGACGCAGTTGCATGAAATCTGACCACGCCAGTTAAGTGGTTTTAACAAAGTTACGTAAGTAAAGTACCTTACATAGCGGATAAGTAAGTTACGTAGCGGGGGCCGCAAAGATGAGGAAGTACCGTCATTTTTTCCCTCTTTTTCAATTTCCAAAAGTTATCAAGGTACATTCAATATGAAATGCCCTCGTGAGAAAGATTAAGTGGGCTATTTACTAAGCCTTAGAGAGATAGAAAGTGGACAAAGAGACAGTAGCAGCCAATCAGCTCCTAGCTGTCATGTCACATGCTGTGTTTGAAAAATGACAGTTAGGACCTGGTTGACGGGTACTTTATCTCTCTCCAAGGCTTAATACATAGACCCGTTAGGCTTCCTGTCGGCGGATAATGTGCTTGTATAAGGTTAAGGGATAGTTAACAATGTACACTTTCGTGCGCAGCGTTTTTTAAATGCACACAAAAAAATGTAAATTTTTTTACTAGTTTTAATTTTTTTTTCTTTTTAAAAGGAGAGACGGCCATTGATCATGTTTCGTGTTAAAGGTACTTGTTAATTCCGTCATCCTTGCTGAGTTTGGGATGAAACGCTCGCACAGTTTGCCAAGCGCCACCTTCTCCGTCCTTTTTTTTTTTTTTCCTGTCTTCTCATTATTTGCTCAGTTCTGTTCCCACAACCCAGACAGCTTGTCAGAGCAGCTTAAATAAAACAGTGTATGGCGACTAGGAAATGCCATTCAGTCCCAATTGATCTCCTAATACTCTATGTTGAAATGATAATTGGTACAGTCTTCATCGCAAAAAAGGATGGGGGGGGGGACGACGACACAAGAGGTAAAACTGCTTCTCAGTCACCAAAAACAGCATTATCCCCAGTCATGAATTCAAAATGAACAGATACATTTAAAAAAAAAAAAAAAAAAAGTATGTATTCCCCATCTGCTGTATTCCGCAGCCCACAATTCTTTTCAGCTGACATAATCCAGATTGATTCGTTCAGCAGATAAAATTCAGGCTACTTCTGCCCTTTATAGGCGCAACATAATACTGCTCTTTATTCGGTAACAATGTAAGCATAATGGGATCAGAATGTACAAAATGACTGTACTTAAATTACTGTGACACACAGGGTCCCCACACAAACTGTGCTTTAAGGAAAAATAGAAGAAGAAAAAAATCATTATTAAAACGTTCCCGCACTAACAAGGTCAAACAAAATCTGCTGGTAACTTTTTTTTTTAACGAGGAAACCCAAAATCCTATATTTATCGGTGTTGCGGAATGTTTCTGCAAAACAAGCTGTGTGTTTGTGTTGTGCAGACTATTTGGATTTTGTTTGGGGCATTGCCTGTGATGGAAAGCTACCCAAAAGGTGTCCTGCAAGGGGGTGGGTGTGGGGGGGAGTGACACATTACTTACCTGGAACAGTGAGGCTGGAAATTAAACTACAGATTGGTTAAGGGAGGGGGGGGGGGGACGACACATAGTCCAAATGCAGGCACATAAAGGGGGGGGGGGGGGAGGGTGTCCACTTTCTGCAGCTTTGGGAAGTACAATTGAGTTAGCTGAGCAATGGCACTGAATATGTGCAATGGTTCTGTTCACTGATATGACATAGACGGGTTTGCAAATATAGATCTTTTTAAGTCAACGTTCGATGGGTTTTGCCATCACTGGTGAGTGATCTATGTCTTCCAGCCATCGATTGATTTGTTTTCTTATATTCTACTTCCTGGTTTCCCGCTGTGTTCTGATTGTCCGGCCTCTTGGACAAGACAGCGACAGCTAGAACGGAACATCGAAGCTTAGCGGTTGATGCCCGATGTCTTTGCCATCACTGGCAAGAGACCAATGTATTCCCACCAACTATCATATGTTGATGGTGTCCCCTGCCTTATGACCAACTCCTGAGCTGGGCCTTTCTTCCAGCTGACATTTTGTCAATGCCTCCCCGCCTGAACTGCTCATCTGATCTTTCACAAAGTCACTATAGTAAAGCAGCAAGGACAACCCGGTTGGACCATTACAAGTAAAGGGTGGCCTGCTGCATCTCAAAGAACCTTGGACCTCGGATAAGCAGTGTTCAGTTTTATTGTTTGGCGTGATGGATTCAAACCAAACATGATGTTTTCCTGTGGTTGTATTTATCTGCACCAATAAACTGTATTTCTATATCTTTATGTCATACTGAGTCTTAGGCGCTAATTCCGAGGTGGATGCCCACTTTTAGTGTCTGCAACATCACTGATCGATCATGATAGTCCATCATAGGCACATCATCAACACTTGCACCAAAGCACTTCAGGCCACCTCCCAGTCGTTGTCCTGGAACTGTCCTGCGAGCTGGTCGAACATGGGCGCAGGGAGTTGCGTGCAAAAACAATGCACGTGCATCCCGTTTATGGGTAAGATAAGAATGGACACATCTGCCCTATGTACTTAAAAATTCAATATGTAAAAAAAAAAAAAAAGATAAAATTGTTAGTAAATACGTGTTTCAGCCTATGAAACACAACATCGATTTACATCGATTTTTAAATCGATCAAAATGGACCTTTTAGAACAGTAAATTTACCCCTTACAATAATTTGATGGAGACTTGTCAATCAAAGTGGCGAGGGATTACACCGCATCCAACTGGAACATTAAAAAAAATATTTCCATTGTTAACTGCAGCAGAGTTCAATTAAGTTCACATAAATGATGAAATCCCCCCGGAGAACAGAACATACCGCCGGCTCCTGTCCCTTTAAATTCCCAAATATTGTTTTCAGCAGTATTTTCCTTATAAGCTATCTTTAAGACATCATCTCTGCTTTTGTCTTTGAAGATCTGCAGCTGCTGTAAAGACAATCTAGGACACGGAAATGGAGAGTATGCATTGTATAAGAATCAGGGCTGTCAGTTACAAACCAGCAGCGGAATAACCATCTGAGAGAATAATAACCGCCAATGTATGTTTCTGTGGTCTGCAAAATAACACACAGTGTAATGAAAGCTTGCAATCTATTTAAATATGAAATACGTCTATGCCACTATTCATTCAAGTCTGTACCATCAGTGACGGACTGGGGCATTAAGGGCCCATCAGGGAAATGCAGTGGTAGGGGCCCATGCTTAAAGGGAGTGGCCAGTTACCACAGGAGGTGTGGCTAGTGCTCCCAGGGGCTTGGCTGGCCATCAGAAACCCTCTAATACAGTAACAGGGGTGTTTGTTATTGCGTCAGTGTCGGCTGGGATGTCCGTGAGTGGGAAAGAGTTTTACCATCGGCTTTGGCAGCTGTGGGGCGTTTCTATCAGCAGACGTCCCGCGGGTGTGGGGTGGAGGGGGGTTACAGTCCCATTAAGCCCAATGACAGAGACGCTCCTGAAAGTGCTATATACAGTACATAGGGTTGCTATAATATTTCCTTTAACCTGGGACAACTATGACTTACACAGGTTCTGTGGCTGGATAAATATAAGACTGGTTTAAGTAAGTCATGTTGTCCCTATTAAAGCCTGGATAGATAGATAGACAGACAGACAGACAGACAGACAGACAGGAGATGGATAGATAGACAGAAGATAGATAGATAGATAGATAGATAGATAGATAGATAGATAGATAGACAGAAGATGGATGGATAGATAGATAGATAGATAGATAGATAGATAGACAGAAGATGGATAGATAGATAGATTGATAGACAGAAGATAGATAGATAGATAGATAGATAGATAGATAGACAATAGATAGATAGATAAACAGATAGACAGAAGATAGATAGATAGATAGATAGATAACCAAATAGACAGAAGATAGATAGATAGATAGATAGATAGATAGATAGACAGTAGATATATAGACAGTAGATAGATAGACCGACAAATAGACAGAAGACAGATAGATAGATATGCACAGATATAGATAGATAGAAGATGGATAGATAGATAGATAGATAGACAGATAGATTGGTAGACAGAAGATAGATAAATAGGTATAGATAGATAGACAGAAGATAGATAGACATGAGATAGATATAGATAGATAGATAGATAGATAGAATATATATAGATAAACAGATAGACAGAAGATAGACAGATAGATAGATAGATAGATAGATAAATAGCTATAGATAGACAAAATATAGATAGACAGAAGATAGATCGATAGATATACAGACAGATAAATAGATAGATAGATAGACAGAAGATAGATAGATAGAAGATATATAGATAAACAGACAGACAATATATAGATAAATAGATAGACAGAAGATAGATAGATAGATAGATAAATAAACGATAGATAGATAGATAAACAGATAGACAGAAGATAGATAGATAGATAGATAGATAGGCAGATGATAGATAGATAAATAAACAGATAGACAGAAGAGAGATATATAGATAGATAGATAGATAGATAGATAGATAGATAGACAGAAAATAGATAGAAGATAGATAGATAGATAGATAGATATGCACAGATATAGATAGATAGATAATAGATAGATAAACAGATAGAAGATATATAGATAGATAGATAGATAGATAGAAGATAGATAGATACATAGATAGATAGACAGATAGATAGATAGATAGACAGAAGATGGATAGATAGATAGATAGATAGATAGATAGACAGATAGATAGATATGCACAGATATAGATAGATAGATGGATAGACAGATAGATAGATAGATAGACAGACAGATAGATAGATAGATAGATAGATAGATAGATAGATAGATAGATGATAGATAGATAGAAGATAGATAAATAGATATAGATAGATAGACAGAAGATAGACAGACAGATATATAGATAGACAGATAGATATATAGATAGATATACAGATGATAGATAGATAGATAGATAGATAGAAGATAGATAGACAGATAGATAGATAAACAGATAGACAGAAGACAGATAGACAGAAGCTAGAGAGATAGATAGATAGACAGAAGATAGATAGATAGAAGATAGATAGATAAACAAACAAACAGATAGAAGATAGATAGATAGACAGAAGATAGATAGATAGACAGATAGAAAGATGATAGATAGATAAACAGATAGACAGAAGATAGATGGATAGATAGACAGATGCTATATAGATAGATAGATAGATAGATAGATAGACAGAAGATAGATAGATAGATAGATAGATAGATAGATAGATAGAAGATACTGTTGATAGATAAATAGATAGATAGACCAAAGATAGATAGACAGAAGATAAATAGAGATAGATAGATGATAGATAAATAGAGATAGATAGATAGACAGACAGACAGACAGAAGATAGATAGGTATGAGATAGATAGATAGATAGATAAATAGATAGAAGATACTGTAGATAGATAAATAGATATAGATAGATAGATAGATAGATAGAAGATACTGTAGATAGATAAATATATATAGATAAATAGAAAGAAGATAGATAGATAGATAGATGATAGATAGATAGAAGAAAGATAAATAGAGATAG